>NC_023752.2:57329319-57635760 GCF_000499845.2 Phaseolus vulgaris
TAAATATCATGTCTAAATAAGTGAAAACCAAAGACAAATCACGAATTACAAAATATGTAATGACATTTACTTCTCTACAATCCTTCAGCCCTGTTATGGTGGTCCTGGTAGAGGTTTGAAGGAATTCATCTTCAGGAGTTTGCTTTGAAGATTCACATAGCTGGCTTAGCCCTTGGGATGGAGAATCCATACTTTCTAACATCCTTTACATTAAAACTACATTAGAATACATGCAAATCATCTTTTGAACACAACAAATAATGATATTTGTAAAGTACCTCTTTTTCAACAGTAAGGCTTCTTCAGTCAGTACATTATATTCCACTTTTGTGTAATCAATGCAGTTCTGAATATAGATATTGTCTATATAATAATATAAATTAACATGTAAGAAAAATATACTTGGAACCTAATTATTGAAAATAGAAATAAGATACTTTGATTGATCCAAAATGATACCTCTGAACAACTTTACTTTGGCAAATTGGATACTATAACTACATTCTCTACTTCCCCAGCAGCGAGGAAGGCATTTAACTGATCTACATAATTGCCGAAGAGCGTGCATTGAATCCGAAAACTACTCTCAAAAAACATCTTTGTTAAAACGTTAGTTTAAAAAAAGGAAACAATGGTGGACTGAAGTTACAACATACCCATCACAATCTATGGAGATGACATTCAATTTGCTAGTTCTTCCTTCCTTTCGCAATTCGCGTTCTGTTCCCACTCCAGTCAGAACTCCAATTATATCTACATAAAAAAATTACTGAAGTTAAAAACGGTAATGTTGTATTGAAACACTAAACCCTAAAAACAACATATAATTTCACTAACCCACTAAATAGTCTGTGTCAAAGCCAGGAGCAAAAATCAGAGAGAGAGGTGTGTATTGTGGTGTACTTTGTGGTACCACTTCATTAGCCATTAAAGATACCTTCGTCCCATACTGAAAGTTGATCTTATACTCATGTTTTGTTGTTCTGTAAGACCCTAAGTTGGAGGCAACAGTAAAAGATTGTATGGAATATACACGATCTTCACATATTTGATTCTGAAATTTGTATATAAGAGTCCTCCTCACAGATGCATGTATACGGACTCCCTACAAAGTTCAAAAACAAAACAATCTTTAAACACAACAAATGAAAAATATATGTTTGTTAGAACCGAGTGTTTTTTTGAAAAACTTACTTCTTCATCCTGTAGAACCATCTCTAGTGAAAATGAAATTTTCTGTTTGGTGAAATCTTGCACACACCATAGTCGTAACACTCTGACAACCACATTCCATGTCTCCTTTGTTTGAATTAACGTCATTTAAGAAATGAGTTAACGTCATTAGTGTATTCCAACAAATGGACCAAACAATTTTTGTGTATTCCAGCAAATGGACCAAACAGTTTCAGTGACACAACACAATGACAAAAGTTCATTTAAATAGTGACATTCCAAAAAAATGATGCACCATTTTCATTAATTGATTTTTTTTTTATATTTATTAATTTACCTCGTAGCTGTACAGTAGAGGTTTAAAATGCAGGTTCAGAATGCACTTCTTATGATGCCTTTTAGGATTGGACTTTGCATGTGTCAGCCCAATTTTAACACCGTTGGGGGAAGGCCACTGAATAGCTGCTTTTATAGTCCACAAAACTATATTGTATTGCAGATTTGGCAATTGCTTTAATTCAGAAATACATCATGTTGCCTACAAAAGCTAAACTATATACAAAAGGAAATCTGGAAATAGTTGTTAGACTTCTGGGATAGGTTCTTTAACTTTATACACTATTGCAGCAAACATTGTTCAATGTGCACTGTTCACCTCAAGTCTAAGCCATATTAAACCATATCTATCTTCTGTCTTCAATACAACCCATTTTTGATTTGACAGCCCAATTTAAACACCATTCGGGCACTTGGTTGACTTCATGCAACACATTAGAATAAAGTTGTATCATACACCTGTGCCATACAAAAGGAACTTGCCAATGCACAACTTTTTTCTATAATACATAATACAACCCACTTTTGATTTGACAGCCTAATTTAAACACCATTCGGGCACTTGGTTGACTTCATGCAACACATTAGAATAAAGCTGTGTCATACATCTGTGCCATACAAAAGGGACTTGCCAATGCACAACTTTTTCTATAGCTCACAGAACTTCACAGTTGTGTTATATACAAAAGGAAACCTGCACATAGATCTTGAAGTGTTGCAATAGCTTTATGAACTTTATACAATCCTGCATTATAAAATAGGCAAAGACCCTAATATCCGGATGAGAGAGAGAGAAAAAAAAAGTGAGTTTTAAGAATTGGTACGTGGCAAGCTCTGGTAGGTCTAGGTGTCATGTGGTAATTAGTGAAGCTTTGGTCAATTTTATTCTTTAGGTATGTATTTATTTACGATTTTGAATAAATTTGGAATATAATTTGTTTTGGATTTTTATTTAAGTAGAAAATTAAATAATTTAGATTTTGAAAATTTTAGAAATTTTATTTCTTTTATATTTTTATTTAAGTAGGAAATAAAAATATTTAGGATTTGTATTTATTTATGATTTTGAAAAACTTAGAAATTTTATTAATTTTAGATTTCTATTCAAGAATGACATTAAATAATTTAGGATTTAGGGTTTACGTTTGTGGAAGTGGCGTTCTGCAGTGTACATAGTCGCCGTTTGTTGATTTGGCGTTCTTCAGTATACATAGTCGTCGTTTGTTGATTTATTTAAGTAGGAAATAAAAAATATTTAGGATTTGTATATATTTATGATTTTGAAAAACTTAGAAATTTTATTAAATTTAGATTTTTATTCAAGAATGACATTAAATAAATTTAGGATTTAGGGTTTAGGTTCGTGGAAGTGGCGTTCTGCAGTGTACATAGTCGCCGTTTGTGGAAATGACGTTTTGCAGTGTACAAAGTCGCCGTTTGTGGAAGTGGCATTCTGCAGTGTACATAGTCGCCGCTTGTTGATTTATTTAAGTAGGAAATAAAAATATTTATGATTTGTATATATTTATGATTTTGAAAAACTTAGAAATTTTATTAATTTTAGATTTTTATTCAAGAATGACATTAAATAATTTAGGATTTAGGGCTTACGTTCGTGGAAGTGGCGTTCTGCAGTGTACATAGTCGCCGTTTGTTGATTTATTTAAGTAGGAAATAAAAATATTTAGGATTTGTATATATTTATGATTTTGAAAAACTTAGAAATTTTATTAATTTTAGATTTTTATTCAAGAATGACATTAAATAATTTAGGATTTAGGGTTTACGTTCGTGGAAGTGGCGTTCTGCAGTGTACATAGTCGCCGTTTGTGGAAGTGGCATTCTGCAGTGTACATAGTCGCCGTTTGTGGAAGGGACGTTTTGCAGTGTACATAGTCGCCGTTTGTGGAAGTATTCTAATGTACATTACATTAGAATATACATTACATTAATTTTGAAATCAATAAAATTTATAAATTATTTAATAAATACAAATATTGTATTACTTAAAATCCTACTTAATATAACGTTTCTATATATATATATATATATTATGATGTCCTACTTAAGGTAATAATTTATACGTTAAAGTATTCTTAAAAATATACACTATATTAATTTTAATTTTAATTTGTAACAGTTAAATCCTAAAAATACTTTTAAATTAGTATGTATATTATATTAATTTTAATTTATAACAGTAAATCATTAAAATGCTTTTAAATTAATTTTCACTTGACTTGTCCATGCAGAAGTTTATTGTAAACTTTAAATTATAATTTCATATTTCATATTTCATATTATTATAATTATATTTTCTCTTCATGTATTTTAAAAATATACATTATATTAGTTTAGGGTTTAGGGTTTATGAAGAAATGGAACATAATAAACAAAATACAACAGAAATAATTAAGAAAATACAAAATAAATTCTACAACATTGACTTTTGCTTCTATTCGTATATCCATATTCATTGTACAACATAAAACATAATTAAAAAAATACATATTACATTTAACCCTATTCGTATCACCAAACCAAAATACTATGAGGAACTTCTGCTTACATGCACAATGCCACCAATAATTTGCGTTTCTGTATGCATAGTAACAACTTTGATAAGAAAACATTGAAATATAGTCGCCGTTTGTGGAAGTGGCGTTCTGCAGTGTACATAGTCGCCGTTTGTGGAAGTGACGTTCTGCAGTGTACATAGTCGCCGTTTGTGGAAGTGGCGTTCTGCAGTGTACATAGTCGCCGTTTGTGGAAGTGACGTTCTGCAGTGTACATAGTCGCCGTTTGTGGAAGTGGCGTTCTTCAGTGTACATAGTAGCCGTTTGTGGAAGTGGCGTTCTGCAGTGTACATAGCGCCGTTTGTGGAAGTGACGTTTTGCAGTGTACATAGTCGCCGTTTGTGGAAGTGACGTTTTGCAGTGTACATAGTCGCCGTTTGTGGAAGTGGTGTTCTGCAGTGTACATAGTCGCCGTTTGTGGAAGTGGCGTTCTGCAGTGTACATAGTCGCCGTTTGTGGAAGTGGCGTTCTTCAGTGTACATAGTCGTCGTTTGTGGAAGTGGCGTTCTGCAGTGTACATAGCGCCGTTTGTGGAAGTGACGTTTTGCAGTGTACATAGTCACCGTTTGTGGAAGTGGCGTTCTGCAGTGTACATAGTCGTCGTTTGTGGAAGGGACGTTCTGCAGTGTACATAGTCGCCGTTTGTGGAAGTATTCTAATGTACATTACATTAGAATATACATTACATTAATTTTGAAATCAATAAAATTTATAAATTATTTAATAAATACAAATACTATATTACTTAAAATCCTACTTAATATAACGTTTATATATATATATATATATTATGATGTCCTACTTAAGGTAATAATTTATACGTTAAAGTATTCTTAAAAATATACACTATATTAATTTGTAACAGTTAAATCCTAAAAATACTTTTAAATTAGTATGTATATTATATTAATTTTAATTTATAACAGTAAGTCATTAAAATGCTTTTAAATTAATTTTCACTTGACTTAGGGTTTATTGTTTAAAATTTCACTTAATAACTTTGATAAGAAAACATTGAAATATAGTCGCTGTTTGTGGAAGTAGCGTTCTGCAGTGTACATAATCGGTTGACGCCAGGTTGGTGTCATCGTCGTGTTAGATAACGGAAGATCAGGTGGTCTGGCATCGCCGCAAGAAGCACATCGCCGAAAAAATAAATAATTTATTTATAACTTTTGAAAAACATATAAATTTAGTTAATTTGGATTCTTATTTAAGAATGACATTAAATTTTTTGGGACATATATTTATTTAGGATTTTAAATACTTATAACTGTTATTTATTTTAAATTTTTATTTAAGTAGGAAATAAAATAATTTAATATTTTGTATTTATCCGTATATTAGTTCTCAATTTTATATTAGTCTGTTTTAATGAGAATAAAAAACAATTGCATTAAGAAAGATCTATGATAAATCTTTCAATTTTTATAGATTTTCATAACATCAATATAGAAGAGGTGAGATTAAAATTACAACATTTGTTAATAATTGCCTACAACTCTTCATGATACTAATACAACAACTTTTATGCACTCACAACAATTATGATATTATTATCAACACAAATTACAATCCATTCTACAAATTCATATGATACAATACTTCAAATCGTGCCTGCACAGGATAAATAAAAATAAGTTAGGACAAATAAAAATAAGTGTTCAATTATTATACTTTATACTTCAGAAAGCAGATGAAGAGAAAGAGTAGTCCAAGAAGAGAGAACAATATTCCATGATGAAGAACATCTATCACCTTAAAATACTAAAAATAAAGCTCCAAACTTTATCAAAATTCAATTCAGATTTGAAATTTGATTACCTTATTTATGTAACTGTTTTTTCTTCCCAAATTCTCAGATTTTGCAACATCACCTCATTTTTTGCTTCCATTACCTTCTTTAGTTGCTTTGTGATTCTGATGTAAAATCTTCAGCAAAAACAGTTGCAAAAAAACCCCAAAACATTGTCAATTGAAACCCTAATTACCCCATTCAATTAAATTAAATTAAATAAATAAACAGATGGAAACAAAAATACACTTTCAAAAGAGATGAACATTTGACAATACAAATGGAAAAACTGAGAAAAATGGAGCTAACATTTTGGACAAAAATCATATAAATGCAAACAAAACTGGACACGATGAGAATACTGGAAAATCCCTCGGTTTTTGCTTGCATTACCTTCTATAGGTGCTTTGTGATTCTGATGCAAAATCTTATGCAAAAATGATATAGAATACTGGAAAACGAAACAAACATAAAAGTAACAATATTAATACCAGTGGAGCAAAGGAAATGCAAAAAAGATTAATAGAATAAACATCAAAAGCAAGCAACTTTGGTAAGAGAACCCAACATAAGAGAACCCAAAGGTTGAGACCTTTCTTGAGAAACACGAAGAGCAAAGAAGAATATAACAAACAGAAAACCAAAAACATCAAAATAACTGCAAAAATGAAAAGGAATGATAAAAGACTAACCTTTTATTCAGAAGAATGTCCAGTTTTTGAGAACTTATATAACCTCAAAAAGTGATTTTCAAATTCAAAAATCGCACCATAAGAAACAACCCTAAAAGAAGATATCTGAGTTGTTGGAAAGGCAATGACCAGAGTGTGTGCAGTGGCCAAATCGGTGAAAGTTGAGGAGAGAAAGCTGAGAAGAGAAGGGTTCAGCCATCACGAAAAAGGGAAATACGTTGGTGCAGATTAAAGATGCCTTTCAATAAGGCATGTAGGCAGTTGCCGAATTGGTGAATATCAGTAAAGAGAAAAAGGAGAGAAGGAATGAGAGAATGGCTTTGAGAGAGATTAGGGTTTCAGAGAGAATGGGAAATCAGAATGAGAGAGAGAGAAAAAAAAAAGTGAGTTTTAAGAATTGGTATGTGGCAAGCTCTGGTTAGTCCAGGTGTCATGTGATAATTGGTGAAACTTTGGTCAATTTTCCTCTTTGGGTAAATTTCTTTTTCATTTTTTTTTCCAAAACTTAGAGGTTGCGACACGTGTCAAAATAGGCCTGTTTGTGCTCCCTCAATGGTTATATATATAGATATTTTTATTTCTAGTCGATGTGGGATTTCCAACACACTTCTGACGTCGAGGATGTCAATTCATGCGTGAGACTATATATCTATGAGTGGTCCAATAGCAATCCGATAATGAGCAACATGATAAGCCCAACAAATTTTCGTTAAGATAGATTCTAAGTGGCTACAATAGCATATTAAGAAATAAACTTTAAGTATAATGTAACCTTATAAAATTAGTTCATTAAGGTGAAATTTGTATCTACTTAAATGTTATGAAATGTCTTTATCTTTAGTTGATGATCTCTCTTTTATTTCTCTTCCAATCTTTCTCCTATTATATGTGAGTGCGTGAACACTCTATTGATGCTTAAATATTAAGATTACAAAAAATATGTTTATCTCTTTTTAAATTGTTTTTGTTTATTATTTTATTAAAATACTTTTAGTTATTTTATTTTAAGCAATATACTTTAGTAAAATATATTAATTTCCTCTTTTACGAGGATAAGAAAATGATTAGTGCAAGGAAATTAGTTACATAAAAGTGATTAAGTCGAAAGAGTGGTTGGTAGACCCGAATTATTTTAAGAGGAATTTTGAGAAAAATAAATAAATTATTAATAAATTTAATATTATCACTCCAAAAAAATTATCAAATAAAAATCAATTGTAGAGAGAAAAAGTAATTGATTTCTATATTAACTAATTCAAATATTATTTTTTAGAAACTAAAAAATTATTGGTATCTAAGATAAATTTTATTGTTAATAAAATTTATAAACTAGTTTCTAAATTGAAATCTAATTTATTTACCAAGTTTTAGCTATAAAATTTAGAATCGAAATTAATTGATAGCTAAAATCTTATTAGTTAATTATACACAATTTTAAAAACTAGTTTATAATTTTTTATTAATAATATAAACTATTTTAAATACTAATAATTTTTGTAATCTCTACAATAATATCTAAATTAGTCCATATATTGACTAATATTTCTTTTTTATAAAATTAATTTTATTTGATGATTTTTTGTGTACTAATTAAATTAATTCATATTTTAATAAATGTAAATGAATTAATTACTTCGTATTTTTAGGAATAAGGTAGTACTAATTTATAAGGATTTAATTATAAAATTTTATAATCAATCATAAGAATTATATTAAAAAAAAAATTCAGAATTTTTGCTAAAAGCTTTTACATTTTAGGAAGTTAATTAAAAGCTTAGTGTAAAACTATAACAACCATGTCACCTAGAAAACTTTGAGATCTGATCTTCAATTGTAATAGTGTAATTAAAAAGCATAGAGAAGCCCACCACCGTTTTTTTTCCTCTTTCATTCTCTCTTTCTATATTCTCTTATCTTCCTTATCTCTTAATTTCCTTTCCCAATCTTCATCTATTTTATAATCTAATCGAACCACGTTCTAACTGAGAAGTTAAGGAACATTTTTACCCGATCAGGTTTACAAACATATTAAGTTTATTTTTGCTCTAAAGATCCTTTGTTCTTTGTTTTTTCTTAGGATTTAGTCATCAATCTTGGTGGGGTTAGTTGAGAAGAGTAATCCTCTCAACTTATTCTACTATACGTTGACTGAATTTCTGTTATGTTTGGATAACTTGCATTAGACCCTTAAATTTTGAAGCTTGTCCATACTGGAGGATAAAATTATAGAAGTTGCTTGAAAAACAAAAATTAAGGTAGAAATTGACTTTAAGTTTTAATAGCACCCTAGGCTAGAAGATCTGGATGTAGAGGGGAGACGTGGTCCCAATATTCAATTTCTCTTGCATGGATGTTGTGTGTTTATATATTGTGTTGTTTGTTTATATATTATTTAAACTTGTAAAAATATTAGATTTTGATAGTTTACTATTTAAGTGTTTTTTTTATGATAAATAGACTTTTGAATGTTGTGGATCACATTTTGAATGATATTGTATGATGAAAATGATATGAAATTGAATTCATACATTTGGGATAATTGACTGATGTTTGTTGTGTATTAAGTATTGATGATGTCTATGTGATAATAGAGATCTCCGAGCTTCACTATGATCTAAGTCACATAGACTAAAATATTAGGGTGGTGAGGAGCCGATGGAGGAGTTCATGCACACCGTGACATATGAGATGCACGGTTTGGGTTGTATTGAACTTAATCTGATCCTTTCTCTTGGATTCGCTAGTAATCTTTGGATCGGGTGTTAGTCTCTTGTAGGACTTACTTAATACGGGTCTTTTGGAAGGCGTTGTTTGTTGAATATCCTGGATGTGTAGACCCATGTAAGATCTATGTAAATGTTTTATTGTTTGAATTTGAAGAAGATTGAATAATTGAAAAATTGATAATGTAATTTGATTTTCTCTTTTGATTTAATTGTGTATATTATAAAATTTTATTTTTACTAGCTTATCCTTTCTTTTCTTGTTGTGTTTGAACTGCGATGACTATACTACATACACGATCAGATGATCATACAAGTGTTAGAAGGTCTGAAGAACTTTAGAGTGTTAATTTGAAACTTATATTATAAATATTTGTATTTCTATATAAGTTCTAATAATGTATTAAGAATGTTTTGAAAAACTAAATTTCTATAGAAAACTATAAAACTATTATAATAGTTAAAGGTATTTTTAGGATGTTAAATTAGTTCCCAAGAATTAGTTATTGGTGTTTACAACAATCCTAAAATAAAAAAGTTATTTAAAATAACGAATATATATTATTAAACATTAACATACTCTTTTTGATGAATTAAATTATTTTTAAAGTAAGGAAATTATTCTATACTCTCATCAAGCTATCTTTTGCACCAACTATAATTTTAATTCTAGAAATCCTATTTTATTTATTAAATTATACAAATGGTGAGATTTCTCTTTCTGCAAATCATTTAAGGGGTAAGTAAAAGTGTGAAAACGAATAAGAGTGAGAATACGCAGAGCTTCAAGTAGCACATTTAATAAACAGGTGGATTGGTTTGCAATTTTGATAATGAACATTTTTTTTTCTTAAGAAAACTTTATCGTTTATGTTATTTGAATTGATAAAAAAAATCAATTGAAATAAAATTATATTATTTGCTATAATTTAAATTAGTTAAAATATTATAAAATGAACAAAATAGGATCAACTTTTATTTCACCGAATACTTTGTTCTTTTAATTTGTAAGATATGCGGTGAAATAAAAATATATTATTTATTAATTTTATGTTTTTATTTTATAATCAAAGAAAAAAAAAACATCTCTCTGCTTTTCATTATAAAATATTCAAATAATGATATATGATTTATTATTCTTGGGCTCAGCGACTAGTGTTCCCTTACATTGTTTCACCACAATTTCTTCCGCGTCTCCATACTCTTCACTTCCATAGAAAACAATTTTATCTTTAAATTGTTTTATTTCAAATTTTAGGATTTAAAATATATTTTAGAATTAAAAAATACATAAACTCTAAAATCTGAAATACAATTTTATATTATAATATTTTTTTAAATTATATTTCAAAATCTATAATTTGTCGAATCTAGAAATTATATTTTAAATTTTAAAATTCAAATTACAAAATTGAATTCTAAATTTTAAAATTTGAAATGTCTAATGATTATATAATTAAAAAATGAGAATAAAATAAACCCTGCATCTTTTGTTGAAGGGTATTTTTAAAATTAAAGATTTATGGAGGTGACAGGAAAAACAATGGAGGTGGAAGAAGAAATTCACTTGTTTCACTTGTAAAAGTCCCACTGCAGAAAAGGGTTTTTCTTTTGTTTCAAGGAGGGCATAGGAGGGGCCCAAAAGAATTCAGAAGACATTTGATTTTTTCTTCCTTCGGTTGTATGAAGAAGATTATTGGTTTAACTATTACGTAAGTAAAGACACAAATACTTGCTGGAGAAGGGAGATTACGTAGTATATGCACTTATAACTTTGACACTTAGATAAAGAAACGGAGAATAATTATATCTGCATTAGCTAGATTAAGTTCAACTATGTGCTACAGCTAAGTTATACATCCAAATTGGAAGAACATTTTCTAAGAAATTTAATCCATTGTTATACTTGGAGGAAGGTACACATTTGATTCTTGATGCGAACATGTAGCAAGTTTCACCGTAAAACAACCAGTAAGGTTGTACCTTCTCTGTACTTCTGTAAATCCTCCACATAGAACTTGTTCTACCCAATTTTCTATGTCCTTATCTCCATCTGATACGTATGCAGCTGCAAGCAACTGGTCCATGACTTCTGATTCTATCTGTAAGGAACATTCAGGTCCAATAGTTTTGTGGAAGCTACTTGTGATCACATTCACCACTCTATCCGCAAGTGCATCAAAATTAAAAGGTTTAAAAACAACTGTTTCATCAACCTGTTCATACAAATCTTGCAACCAAAGGTTTGGGATCTCAGTTAATGCATGTTCCAAGTTTCCATCATTCATTTGTTGAACTTGAGGTTCATTGTCTTCAGCTGGAAGATTCAAATCTAAATGCCAATTCGGTGTTGTATGTAGTCTTTTAGCCTTGTCTGAGATTAAGTGCTGATCCTGAAATTCATTGTGGTTAAGGAAGTTTCGTTTATTTGCTAAAACTGGATTGGGAATGTTATCTATTGAACCATCAGAAGCAGTAACACTTTGGCTTTTGATGTCTGCACTCACATGTTCAACTGTTATTTTGATAGGCCTCCCTTTTACCTTTGCTATTCTCTCAGAACAGTTGGAAGGTTCCCTTGCTTGGTGACCAGAGAAAGAAGTCACAAATATTGCATTGTTTACACCCACTTCTCTTCCACGTGAGTCAGTAAGCTTTCCAGTTTTCATGGCTTGAGACAAACTATTTTGAACTAACACATCAGCCTCGTCTACATTTTCTAGGAAGACCACAGAGAAGGGGTTCTTGCAATATTCACCCACAATTAAATCAAGAGTAGTCTTTCCTCTGAATTTCACATATCCTTTCATTTCTTTAGAACTTAGATCCACAAAAATAGAGCTATCCTGGCTTCCATACAAGAACTTAGCTAGAGTAACAGCAATTTTCCTTTTACCATTCCTATCAGGTCCAACAAAATTCATCCACACGTCACCCCTATGATTTGCACCAACCTTTTTTGTATGGCTGCCAGCTATTGTTTTGCTGATGACACTAATGGCTTCATCCTGCCAGCTAACCTCCTTGGTAAGGACATCGAAAAGTATTTTGGGATTCCTTGCATCGACCTGTCTACAAAAGTCAAAACTTAAGAAGGTTGATGGCTGAGATGGGTGTTTCAAGATATTTCCACCAGCAACATTAAATTTTGAAGAAAATAAACTTGAGGTTTCCTTTGGATGTTCCGTTGTAAATTGACTGGAAGGTCTGTTAGATTTATTGCTGGTAGGAGAGGAGCACATTCCTAACCCCAAATCTGTGGTTACAGAAATCACAGAAGTTGGAGACATCTGGCTTCCATCACAAACAATGGAAGTGCACATGTTGCATGATCCTAGATCCCTTGAATCCAAACATTCCACTCTCTGGAACTTCTGTGAAAGTGTTGAAGTATACTTCTCATGCCCTGCATCGAAATCCATAGGAAAAAAACTGCCTGATTGTGATGTGGAAATCGTTTGCTTACCAACAGGCACTTCTGAGTTGATATTGTTGTATTCACTTGATGATGTGTGTGTAAGTTTATTTCTGGGGTTGTTAGCATCTTTTCCTTTGTTGTCACAATATTGGAATGCCATAACTGTTGGACTGTTATTTGAATCAGGGAATATTTTATGCAGATACTGGCACATCTTGTCCAAGTTCTTATGTGTTGCAGATTCACTACTATTCAGCTCAACACCATCTTCTATCTGCACTGAATGGAAAAAAGTGGTTTAACTCTCTATTCAAATAATGCAACCCCAGGTCAATTGACAGATGATCCGCAGGTTGTTATGTGAGACATGAAGGTCAATTAATGATAAGCTAAAACCAACTATTAAAACAAGGAGGAGCAAAATTAAGATAGTATTGTAGCTCATACAAATCCTTGAAAATCATGAATTACAATGAGAGTAGGTCAATTTAATTTCCTCAATTGAACTAGCCCTTAACTAGTTTCCTATTATTTTCTGTTTTGGGTTGGAAATAACTCCACTCAATGATTTGGGCCGGAACATATGCGAGTACTACACACCTTAAGATTTAATCCTTTTGCTGATCCTGATTCAGAAATGTGCAATCGTGGAGGTGGAGGTAAGTTAGGGAGGAATAGATCAACAGTTGAAGCAGCGAGAATACTTGGCTCACACCTTTCACCATATTGATGGCAAACACAGTAAAATAAAATAAATCAAACCAGGAAGTCAAATTAAAGAAAGAAAAGAGCAGCAAATCGGACAAATGAATCCATTATGCATTATTGTTGTAAATAACTCAGAATAAAAAAAATCTAAGTTAGAGAAACTTTGTGCTGTAGTGTAAACTAGTTACTGTGTCAGAGAAGCAGAATTCCATTTATTAAGGAAGTGATCAGGGTAGGTTTTTTTTTTTCTTTTTAGGGAGAAAATCGGAATAGCCAATGTGACACCCATGCAATATAATCATACCCAAAGGCTGAAAGTTAGGTGCAACGAATCAACTATCGTTCAGTTTTAAATTAACATTTAGCTCATGTTTGATAATAATTTTATTTTAAACTCAAACTTAGTTTGGTTCATGATCATGAATTGTTCTGGTTAGCTTATTAACTTATACAAACTGAAAGTTAAAAAAATGTATATAAATAACAAACCACAAAGATTTTGAATATAGTAATATGATAATAGTACTTATAAAATGTCAGTTCGAAAATTAAATTAAATCACATTATTTTAGTTTGAATCACATGTATATAATATATTTATATAACTCCTTTATATTTTCTTCACACTCATATTATATCATTTACTACCAAGACAAAAGAAAAGAGCACACATTTTCATAATAACATAAATTAACATGTCTATCCATTACAGTTATTTGTTAAAAAAAGAGTGGAACTTAATTATAATTTTAATCTCTATGTATTTTAATTTATGTGACATTTTCTTAATAATACTTATGTGTATTTGATATGTCTAAATTTAATTCCTTACATTTAATCTTTATGGTTTCTAATCGTTTAAATTAAATCTCGCGACCCAAAAATTCATTCAGTATTAACATAAATATAGGGGTGTAGATATAAATTATTTGCATAAACTTGTAAATAAAATATATAAATATTAGTAAATATACAAAATGTGCTGATATTTTACCAAACATTAAGGATACGTGGCAAAATTCCTTTCTAAATTTTTTTTTAATACTTTGTAAGAAGAATAAAAAAAAAATCAAACAAGTATATCTTCCTAATATACAAAAGAGAAAAATACAAAAGGTGATTTATGGGCGTACCTGCGAGTGTGATATGATTGAGCAGAGAATGAAGAACGTAGAGAGAGAATTGGCAGAAGGTGCAAGTCCCAATCCTTCTCTATAGAAGGAAACCTTCCTACAAATTTCGTATATCTTTCATAGTTTGTGGCAGCACCAATGAGCCATAACCTTCCATAACTAACTTCCAACAACTTTCCTATCCCTACAACAACATACCTAACTGCCTCACTCTCACCCCAACCATTTTTCTCATTCACCAAATCCTCCAACTCTCCCACATCCACCACTATACCTTTCCCCACGCGCTTCTCCACCATATCTCCGATCTCTTCAAACCTCAAACGCACATCCTCTTCTCCACGGCTCCCGCTAACAAACTCCATAACCTCTCTTCCAATGCGCGCCACGCGCAAACTGCACAACTCCCGTAAAACGGCGCTGTTTTGCCTCTCCACTGCTTCCGCGAAACTCCACAGCGCATCACGTGCACATGCACCCAAAAGCATGGGATTTCTGCCCTTGTACAGAGCACAGTTTTGGAGAAGAGAATTGAGAAAAGAAAAAATATAATAGAATGAACAGAATAACTGCACGCTCATCAAACCAACGTGTGTAAACTTCACTCCTCAAAATTCTTATTTACTAATCAATTTTGTGGAACTTCTATCATAAGGTGCATGTATAGACCGCTGTAATTATTTACACAATTAAACCTTCCGTTCTATAAATCGTTACTAATTTGCATTTTCAAAAATCAAAATGACAATTTTGTTTTAAAATTATATTCTTTTATTCATTTAATTTGTACACAATAGTTATGTTTTAGGCTTTATATTTTAAAATAATTAATTTTAATCTCTAAACGTAGTGTGTCTAGGGAGTAATAATGCATTGTGAATTTTTCATTTTTAATTCATAATATTGACACAAACACCAGTTCTATAATTATTTGAGTAGAATTTGCGTTCATCTTTTCTCCCCCACAACCATACTTTTAATGGGTAAATATTTGTTTGTAATTTCTTCAAGTTCTCTTCATTTCAAGTGTTGAAGGACTATCAATTAACCTAGTTCAGATACTTAAACATGTATGTAAATTGTTATTGCTTTTTTATATCCGTATTTATTTTATAGGAAAAACGTTAAAAATTAAAATAGATTAAAGAATGTAAGTACGTGTTGAAGAATAAAAATTATACGAAATCAAATGAATAATTAAAGCTACAAAATATGCGGTAATAATTAATTATTAATCTCCAACAAACTACCTGCCTCTCTTCCGGGATAGCACCTCCGCGATCCTCCGAAGATCGTCGGTGTCCTCGGCGGAGAAAGGGAAGGGGAAGCTCCGGCGAAGGGGAGATTGTTGGTGCATGAGACGGGTGAGGGGACGGATGATGGCGAGTTTGATTTCGGAGCTCCGAAAACCCGCTTCGGCGAAGACGCGACTCACGACGGGATCGTCGAGGATGGACAGGATCAGGTGCTGCAGGTCCACCTTAACAGAACAAGGCTGCTGGAGGTGGAAGTTCTCCGGCTTGCGGCGCTGCGCGGCTTGCGACCGCTTGATGGCGGCCATGAGCGAGTTCGACACCGGAGGCTCGTCGCTGCCGCAAGAGTTTGACGGCACGCGGTCGAGTGACACGCTGAGGGAGAGTTCGAGGGCTCTGAATTGGAGGCGCGTCGAGAAGACGGCGCTTCGGGCGCGTGCGCATGCGTCGCGCAAGGCAGAGGACGCCTGGGAGAGCATAGCGGACACAGTGTGCAGTGAAGTGGTCTGGGCGTGGCCCCGCCGTCGGGCCACAGATACGGCGTCGTGGAGCGCTTTTGCGGCCTCCGCCGTCAGGCATTGTATCGCTACTGCAACCGGCGTAGGCATCGCCGACGTTCATAAAAGTGAAAAAAACTTCAAAAAAATAATCAGTAAAAGAAAAAGAAGTTTAGCATTGGAGTTGTGGAATGTTATTTTGTGTTTGTGAGTGAATGCTCGCGTAAACTTTAAACTACATTGCATTACATGTGTCAAATATATAAAGCGGATACGAAACAGTTTAAAAACTAAAACTATATTTATTCCGAAAGCGTTTGTTCCTGTTCCTAATTATAAGTAATTTGTATGAATATAATGATTTATGAAATTGATTTCATTAAATTATATTACAATTTGGATATTTGTAACATTTATTTTATTGGAGGAATTGAGTTTTTTTTTAACAGTGGTGGTTGTTACTGTGTATTTGGTGGTGTTGGTGATGGATGCTTTTATGATGGAGACGGAAAGGGAGATGCTGCCTCCACTTGCTTTCTCGTGGCTGGCCCACTTCCCACATTCACTCTCACTCTCTACTAACGTTTCCTTCTCTTATTTGTTCCTGCTTCTTCTCTTGTCTTTTCATTTATTTCACAGTGTTTAATTTAAATTATATGAACTTCAATAAAAGTGTAACAGACATCTTTTTCTAGAAAAATATATTAGCTTTAGTTGCTTAAAAATGTCAACAAAACTGTTAAAAAAAGTAGCAAAAGATTCTTATTTTTGGTTCCAAGAGATGTTAGTTGACTAGCTATTGCGAATAGAAAATAGGAAATAATGTGCGCAAATATTTCCATTCGCAATAATGTTGGGGCTGTTCGCAATAATGTTGGGGCTGTTAGGAGATATCATGTTCTTGCTACTTGTTGAGATATTTTTCGTGGAAGTATAAGAGAATTTATTGATGTTTTTTCAGGATTTCTTGAAGTTCAGACTGCTTTGATTGCTGAGTTTTATGGAGTTATACATGCTATGGAGGAAACTCAAAAGATGAGACTTACTAATAATAAATAAAATTAAAGGGATACTTCAGGGTATCCCAACCCATATACAGTAACCAAAAGTGAACTTCCTATATCATCCACAAGTGAAACTCTCCTTTATAGTTGGAGCAGAACAACCTTAAAGTGATTGCTTGAATGTGATTCTGTCTTGGTTTGGGTTGTGTTTACTGCTAGGACTAATGTTCCGTGGATGCTTCGTAATCGATAGAATACTTGTCTTAATTTCTGTAGGACAATCAGGTTTAGGATTACTCATATTTTTCGTGAGGGAAATGCATGTGTTGATAAGTTGGCTAATTTAGGATTCATTCATAGAGAATCATTTCATTGGTATAATAGACTTCCATCTAGTTTGTTCTTAGAATTCTTTATGAATAGGTATAGTTTACCTATGTATCGTTTTTGTTAACATGTGAGTTTTGGTCTAGTTCCCCCATATTTTTGTATTTTCTTTCTTTTTCCTTTTTTTAATAATACATTTTTCATGTGATGGCAGATGATTGTTGTTACTTAAGGTGTCAGCCTAGCTAAAATGTCAAGTCGCATAATGATGCCTAACATGAAAACTTTAATAAAAATAAATAAAAATATTTCCAATCGCACATTCCTCTACTGAACTAAAATTGATCCAACATAATTTTGAATTCCAAATCACTATTTCATCGATAAAGGTGAACAAATGTTCTTTTTACTAAGACAGACCATGATTTTAACACTTTAAACCAATTATTATGAAAAATTTACTATATATTGGAGCAATTTCAATTACTTATTACTGAAATGAGTATTTAATTTCAATGGACAATTATTGAAATTTTTTATTTTTTATTTTAAGTCGGGTATACCATTTTTTTTTTTAAATTGTGTGACCTAAACGATTTTAGTATGTATTTTTTTATCATCAAGAAATAAATTAATTGAAAGAAAATTCTTCATGTAAGTGAGAACCCTTATACAGGTGTCAAAAAACCTCATCACCTAACTTACAAACCAAAAAGCACTGCATCCACTTTGAGAGCCTAGAACATATTTGTCTTCCCCTTTCTCATCCCTCACATAAGCTAGCTTTGAGCGTTCTTGTAGAATTTGCAAAACCACAAATACATGACAGCATATTGCCTAAAGTTACTGCATCACTGCATCATCGCAACCATAGAATTTCATGCCAAAACTTCCTGTCCAGTCTCCCTTCCTCCTAAATGCATTTATCTTCAAAGATCATCTTCGACTCCTTAGATACGTAACCTGCATACACATACTTTTCCATCCCAGATCAAGATCCTCAATTCATAATGAAACATCTAACAACATGATGAAGTTTTCCTTCCTCCCTTTTCTGCATTCACACTTTACTCCTTAGATTTATATCTCTCATCCCTATCTACTCCCTTTGGACACAAGGCACCAATAGCAGAACCTGTTTTACTATGGCAGCATCACCTCTGCTACATGATCGCCGGTTGTGTGTAGTCGGAGGTTGCTGTAGCTATACAAGGTCAACATGATCGTCGGTCGATCTCCATGTGTGTAGTCGGTGGTCGCCGTAGGTATGAAAAGGTCAACATGATCGCCGGTTGATGAAGCGACGCTCTGTCAACATGATCGCCTATCGATGAAACGGCGTTCTCCATATGTGTAGTCGGTGGTCGTCGTAGGTATGCAAAGGTCAACATGATCGCCGGTTGTGTGTAGTCGGAGGTTGCTATAGTTATACAAGGTCAACATGTGTAGTTGGTGGTCGCCGATGTTGGTTATTTTTTGTTGGGGATGGTTTTCTCACTTTAAGGTTGGTCTGCCCCAACCATAAAGGAGAGTTTCGTTTGTGGATGACTTAGGAAGTCCACTTTTGGTTCTGTATATGGGTTGGGATACCCCTGAAGTATCCCCTTTAATTTTATTTATTCATTGCTGATAAAAAAAAAACATCACCTCTGTTGTCCTTTAGTGACATCATGTTATTCTTGAACGACTTCACTTAGGGAAAGAAATAATTTTGTTAACAGATTAAGTGAAGTTGTGTTATGCAACGACGACTTTTGTTATTTATGGTTGAATTGGAGTCGTGCAACCATTAAACGATTTTAGTTGCTTCACACGACTTTAGTTGTATTTAAATTACACACTAAGTTTGAGACAACTTTCCCTCATCATATTTATTTTATGTGTTAATATGTGAATTGATTTTTCTCTTAGGAACTTTTCTTTATTAATACTTAATTGAATTCAATATAATTAGTGTGTGTGTTAAAAAAAGGAAAGAGACTCTTATGATATTTGATGAGTAAAAAAGTTAAAAAATAAAATAGTTCGCCAAACCATTCTGACTGACCTGTTAAACCTGGATGAACTTCATAAAGAAGGTATATGGGGTCGAACAAAGAGGTATTGGACACAATACCATGAAAGATGGATAACGTTATGAATTTATCGATATAATTGACTAACTCAAGGTGTTAAGTTTAATGGTATTGATCATTTGCATGACACAACGACATACCTGCAATGGTAGATTAGTCACACTATCCACTACATATCACTATTACAACAAACATCCAACGATGATGTAAGCTCACATATTAACAGATTTCATCATGTATTTTTACTTCTCTGACAATTTCATTCTTTATTGACAGTATGACACACCACATGAGAGTTCCCAACCCAACCTTTGTATCAATATGTTGGGTCTTCTTCTCATGGTCAACAATTTCATGACCACTCATTTGATCAATCCAGTCACTTTGATTTTTTACAACCATTGTTGAGCCCGTTCATGGATTATCATCACCCCATGTTTTTCTAGTCTCCATTGTAGGGAGTTCCATCAACATATAACATCTTTCCAGGTAAATCAAATGCTTTTTCTGATCAACCAAATATGTTCAGAACTTTCACATTCACCTCTCCATATTCATCCTCATTCATGCATTATTATCGACTCACAAGGATTGGATAGTCAAGGTCACAACGATGATGACGTCGACGAAGATAATAACGATGATGCAACTTCATGTCCTCCCCCACCTACATTGCATAACGAGGAAAGAAAACCAGGAAAAAAAAAAGAACAC
The DNA here is from genome assembly GCF_000499845.2 of Phaseolus vulgaris. Lineage (NCBI taxonomy): Eukaryota > Viridiplantae > Streptophyta > Magnoliopsida > Fabales > Fabaceae > Phaseolus > Phaseolus vulgaris. The sequence continues at coordinate 57,349,744 of NC_023752.2, forward strand.
TTCCTTATGGCATGACATGTCATAAATAAATCATTCCCCTCTTGTAATAATATTGAAGTTCAACTTTAATTTAAATTTTCATTCATAACTATTTTATTCTTGTTTTATTTTTATTCAAAATTATAACTTCCATATGTATTTTATCATCATACAAAATAAACACCCAACAACAAAAAGAATTAAATTAATTTCCATACATTTAATATAACTTATTTTAATAACTTATTTAATATATTTTTCATACTAAGCTTAAAAGGCGAGTCTTACTATTGTATGGCTTGAATATGATTTTGCCTTGGTTAGTGGTACATTTACTGTTATGACTACGGTTTTGTGGATGTTTCGTAATCGGTAGAACACTTATCTTAATTACTGTGGAAAAATAAGGTTTAGGGTTACTCATATTTTTCGTGAAGGGAATGTGTGTGCGGATAAGTTGACTAACTTAGGATTTATTCATATAGATTCTTTTCATTGGTATAATAGGCTTCCATCTAGTTTATTCTTAAAATTCTTTATGAATAGGTATAATCTACTTATGTATCGTTTTTGTTAACATATAGGTTTTGGTCTAATTCCCCCTAGTTTTTTGTATTTTTTTTTCTTTTAATAATATTTTTTTCATGTGATAGCAGATGATTGTTGTTATTTGAGGTGTCAGTCTAGCTGAGATGTCAAGTTGATACCTAACATAAAAGTTTTATATAAAAAAAAAAAAAAGTGGGTACAAAAGGTTAAAATATGAACAAAATTGATTAAAAATTTGAAAAACTTTATTATAGTAACTTTAGAAAAAAGTGAAAAAAAAATGTTTCTTCGTCAACTAAAATTAGTTTAAAAAATATATAAAATAGTTTATACAAATTAGTTCATATATTTTTTCTTTAGAAAGTCTTATGGAAAACTTTCTTTTAAAAAAAAACACTAAATCAAATGTGTTGGAAAGGTTTGAACAGTAGAAGTATGAAGAGGATGGTGCACATTACTACATTTGTGTCCCTTATTGCACCTAATTGTTTGGTATTGGAAAGAGAAACAAAAAAGCAATCATATAAGTTGACAAAAATGAACATACAGAAGTTAATAACAAACGTGCATGTCATATCATAGCCTTTTTTACCTTTCTTATTTCCATTACTCTAGTGTATTGAAATATGAAAGTAATGTGATTATGACAGGGGATGAATCTCTGGGACATACTAAAAAGCAAAAGAAAAGGTTACAACTTACATGAATCATCAATATTGTGCCATGTTGAATAATATGTGTGTAGTCAGTGGTGCTGTTTGTTGCTATAGGATTGTTTGAAATGGTCTTTTCTACAACCTTTTACTTTTGTTTTATTTAGAAGAAGTGATGATAAACCGATATCACACATTTTTTGTTTTGTTTGATTTAACGTATGATGACGACAAATTTAGTTTTGATCATAAAACCCAAGCCTATGTGAAAAAAAAAGCACATACAATTTAATCACAATGAAATAGTACTTTTTAAAATATTTTTTTAGAGAATACTTGTTTAAGTTGGGAAGAATTGGTATCTTAAATTATGAGTTCTTTGAACTAGTTTGTTTTCTTTATTTAGTTATATATACTCTAATTGAATTTGGTAACAACCTATGGTTCATCATTCTTTTTCATCCTTCACTAATAATTTTTCAGGTGCCTTTTTTTTCATAAGCAAAATTATCATTAAAAATTATATATTTTTCACAATGAAATAGGTTAAATGTAAAAAAACAAAAAGGAGCACACTAGTATTTTTGTATATATTTATAACATATTTTATATGTATATGTTGTTGTGAATCGAACAAATCGAACGTGTAGAGATATTTTCCAAAAAGTTAAAACAGAAAATGTTATCATTGCAGTGTGCGTTATTTTACTTTATAATTTTTTTGGGTTTGTTGTTTTCTTACTCTTTTAAAAATAGTTTGTTAGTTTTGATTTTTGAAATTTTTTTGAGAAATTCATGTTATATCCTTGGAACTTACGTAATACACCGTGAATAAGTTTTTATGGGCAATCATTACTCACGTCTCGAGAAATCAATTTTGTTCGTGTTTTAAAGTTTTATTTACTAAAATCGTAAGGACTTGTGACTGACAATGCAGATAACAAGGACTTGTGACTGACAATGCAGATAACAACAATAATTCTACTTTGGAAACGTCAAACGTTGTTTCCACAACGCAAAATCATAGGGAGAAAATGGATTCTCTATTGAGTATGTCAAGTCAGAACGGAATTTGGCACATCCTCTAACAAAACCCCTAGGAAGAAAATGGATTTTAGAAACATTGAGAGGAATGGGACTTAAGCCACTTGCAAACAAACAAGTGATGAAAACCCAACATTTGTGATTGGAGATCCCATGAATAAGGTTCATATGGGTAAAAACAAGTCACTTGTTAGTTCTAATAGCACTAAATTGATTTAAGATCAATCTTGTTCATTCCTATGGTGTGTGTGAAAGTGCTATAGTTACTAAATTATAGACCATTTTAGAGACTAAAAAAAATTTTGGTTTCTAAATTAGTTTGTATTATTGTTAAATAGTTTCTAAATTGGTATCTAATTAGCTACCAAGATTTTAACTACCAATTATTTATATTCTAAGTTTTTATAGTTTCTAAAATGGTCTCTAATTTAGTCACTATAACAACTAATTATTTCTTGTCTCTAAAATTAGTTTCTATTTCATGATTGTCTTGTTGTGTATATAAAGAGGGATTTCATTCTCATTTTCACTCACAACTTCATTGTCTCTTCATCTTCCTCATCTCACTCACGCTTCTTATCTTTCTCTCTTCCTCTTCACTCATTTATTTTTTTCTCTTACTTTATAATTTTTTTGGGTTTGTTGAATATTTACTCTTTTAAGAGTAGCTTGCTAGTTCTGATCCTCACAAATTTCCAAAAAAAAATCTATTGTATTCTAGGGGACTTGCGCAATACGCTGCAGATAAATTCTTACGCACAATAATCACTCACGCCTTGAAAAATCAATTTGGTTGTGTTTTAAAGCCTAATTTACTACATATATAATCAGATATTGTTTGAAATTTTATAAAATAGAAAATACATTAATAAATATAATGAATACTTTTATAAAATATGAGTTTATACACTAGTTTAATGATATAATACCCTATGGGTATGTATGTTATAGTTGGATGAAGTGTTACATTCATCTAATAAATATTATTACCTATATATATATATATATTGATATTTCCAAATTATTAATCTTCTATTCATAATAATTTTCTGATAGAAAATTAAATTTAATCTATAAAAGACTTGTTTTTGTTATAGTAATTTATTTTAGATAACAAGTTTTAAATTATCATTAAATTTTTATCAAAATATATAAAGCAAAAAATTGTATTATTATATTCGTGAACACTTTCGAGGAGGAACAGCATTGTTTATGAAAAATAATGAATTTCTCTCTTATGTTTTGTACTTTACTTTTAATCAACTCCCTTTAATTATTATTTTTTACTTTAACTTTTTTTTCTTCGATAGAATAATTGTTTTATTTTTCTGTTGTATTTATAATATTTTTCTTTATGCTCTATAACAAGCAAAAAGACTGTATATTGTAAAAGATTAGTTTGTTAAATGAATAGTGCAATAGGGTTAAAGAAATATCTTGAACCATAATGTGATTGTAATATGGAGTTTATTAATATTAAATTAAATAGCGATATTTGTTAGAAATAAAATCCTAATTAAATCTTCTTACAATGGGCAACATTGACATAATTAAAAGTACCGAATAATTAGGAAAGTTCAAAGTTGATTTGGACCATTTAGCATCACATTTAACAATGAGACAAATTCTGACTCAAAATCCCTTTTTGAAAAGTTTCAATAGTTTTGTATGTATTGGTATCTTTAAATTTTGAATGTGATAATTATTAAAAACAGAAAAACAATTATAAATCTTTCATATCTCTAAATCACTTCTAACTACTACAATTCATAATACACACATATAGAAAATAAATAAATTGTAACATAACAAATCCACAATTAACAGAATAATAATTCCGAAATTCATAGTATTTTTTTAACCTGTGTTATGAGGTCAAAAAAATAACCTTAGAATAGAAGTGGTATATTTTAAATGATATCTGAATATTTTATTATTAAAATGAAATGACATATAAATAGAAAATTCAGTTATTCAGGTTTCATTTTAAAAGAACCATCATCTCTCTAAAAGTTTCCCTTTTCCTTTCCTCTCCCTTCTCTCTAAGATTCTGATCTCCTCGCTTATCAGTTTGGCGATCGGAGTCTGTCGTTGGACTCCTGGTAGCGAAGACTATAAGACTGCCCGATCAGAATTCTTATAGAGTAAGTTCAGCATCTTAGATTTTTTGATCAGGACTCTGTGGTGCAGGTTAAGCTACTTTTGAAGATTTTGGTAGGTTTGGAGCTCTTCGTGAGCATATGCTCAAGTAAAGGTAAGGGAAGCTAGTTTAAAATCTTCAATAGAACCATAGGTTAGAAGATTTGAATGTGAGTATGACGGTGTCAACAATTCCAGATTTTGTTGCAAAATTTCTTGTTCTGAGTAGATTGTAGTTTGATTGAAATTGAAAGTGTTGTGATTGAGAATTGGTTGTTTGATTTAAATGCTAGATTTTGTTGCAAGATTTCTTGTTCTGAGTAGATTGTAGTTTGATTGAAATTGAAAGTGTTGTGATTGAGAATTGGTTGTTTGATTTAAATGGTTTTGGAATTGGAAATCATATATGTATATATGGACATAATAACTCAATGATTCAATGAGAGTGATTGTATCATGCTGAACCGGAACTGGCAATGTAATGTGTAGATTTATAATTTAGGAATTGAATGAGATATTGACTTATAATCTAATAGGTATATTAAGTTATGCAGAATTTTTCTGCGTATTTCGCTCAAGCTAAAAAAATTATGGGTGCTCTCTGGAGGATTTTAGCCCAAGCTAGCGAATTTTAGCTCAAGCTAAAATTATGGGTGCTCTCTGGAGGATTTTAGCTCAAGCTAGAAAATTTTAGCCCAAGCTAAAAAAAATATGGGTGCTCTCTGGAGGATTTTAGTTCAAGCTAGTGAATTTTAGCTCAAGCTAAAATTCTGGGTGCTCTCTGGAGGATTTTAGCTCAAGCTAGCGAATTCTAGCTCAAGCTAAAGTAAAATAAATAAATAAATAATATTAAATTAATTTTTATTTGCTTTTAAAAGATTGATTTATTTATTTCTATATAGTTTTTCTTATAAAGTATGTAAACTTTTATTTCATGTATAGTTAATCGAAAATCTCTTTAATTAGACATTTATATGATTAATCAATGAATTGTTGTGTATTTTGGATATTCTAAACATTGGTATGATTTGATTGTTTGATGTTGGATATTATGAGGTTCAAAATATGAAGTCTAATCAAGACATAGTATTTTCAGCCGTGTTGAGATTGTTATTAGGGTGTATTGATTTGTGAGTGTCCTGTGAATGAGATGATCTACTGATATAATGGAATCACATAGATGAAGTTATTCAGTTGGTGAGAGTTGAAGGAGGTGCATTTGGCTGAGTCTGAGGTTTTGAAAGAACTGATCAGAGCAGATCAAATGGATTTACCCTGTCATATGAAGATGATGAGATATTGAGATGAGTATGACAGGTGCAGGTCTCTGGATGTTAATTTCAATACACGAGTCTTCCGGAAGTAGAGTCAAGTGTCTATATGTTATGAGTCAGTAGAAGTCTGACATGTGAAAAGATGAATCATGAAAATTAATAGACACTTGATGATTTGAGAAATTGTATGAGAATTGATGAATTATGTTGATTAATTTTACATGAATTATGTTGATTAATCAGAGCAGATGAGATTGCAGGTAATAGAGCTCCTGGAGTATTGGATAGATTTACCTTTGAATGCTTTGTTTCTTTTGTTTTTTTTTAAAAAAAAAAACTTTTGATGTATATATTAATTCCTATGAAGAGGAATATCTTTTTGAGATATAAATATGATAACCTAATATATGTTTACATGTTAATTAGATATTGTATGCATAATATAAAAAAATATAAAAAATAGGGATGTTACAAGTATGGTTAAAAATATTCAATTAATATCATTAACACGATTTATTTCATACTTAAAATAATATTATTCAAATCCTATATTGAATTTGGACTTATTCTTGCTTGTTTTATTTTAGTCAACATAAATTTTAAATTTGTTAAAATAGTTCTTGCCGGCGTTACATAGCCGTAACAAATCACACATTTAATCATCTTATATTAATGACCATTTTAAAGCGACATATAATGTTTATGTAAAGTAAATTTAAGTAAAAACTATATGAATCTAATTCAAATTAACATACACATTTTTTTATAAGTGGGGTAAACTATACTAAGTTTTGAAAAGCATCACATTATTTCATAAATTTCATATCTTCAAGTTTTCTCCACTTTAATGAATTTAGAATAAATAATATATGTGTGATTATCTAGTATTTTATAGAAGAAAAATATAAATAGAATATAATTATGATATTTTAATGTTTTTTTCTATGTTAAAAGAAGGACATCCTCTTATACTTTTATATATATATATATATATATATAAATTATATATTTATAATATCATTAAATATAAATTAATTTTAAATAAAAATAATAATTAATTATTATATTAATCAAAATAATTTGTAATTTAATTAATATAGTAACTAATTACCTTTTATCTCTAAAATTAATTTTTATTTAATATTTTTTTCTATTTAAAGACAAAACTATCCTATAGTAAGTATACACAATAAACTTGAATAAAGATATTATATATAAGATAATAGTGTTAATCGCAAATTTTAAGAAATTACTATAATGTGGAAGTATTTTCATGAAAAGGGTGTTTCTAAATTGTGAATACTTAAAAGAAAAGACAAATAATAAAAAAAATGTAGAATAAAACGAACGTATGGATGTTAAAAAGGCTTAGTCCCTTATACTTTTATTTTCTCTTGATTTAGTTTAAAGTAAAACCTAGTATATAGTATGAATATTTCCATTTAAAAAACTATTTTTAATTATTAATCATGAGCAATAAATATTTTCCTCTAATGAAATTTCTAATTGTTTATACAGAAATTATAACTTAGAAAGCCTAAAGCACAAAAAGGTTAGTAATTTAGTCAATTTGTCTAATGGATATACATTAATTTTAAACTCTTCCTATTTTATAAATTTACTAATTAATAGAGATACGAGACAATTAATTACATAACACAATTTAAAAGCGATAGTTTCCGAATAAATATTTACACCATAAAACAATATAGTTTATTGGATAGAAAATGAATAAATTAAAATAAAATAAAAATGTTTTGAAATACAAGTTTCATTTATTTATCCATTCATATTGGTAACGATCTACCATGATATATCTATACCTATATATGAAGGGATTCCCTATTCACTGCTCTTATTTTTTTTTCCTATTTTATCCTTATATTAATATTTAATTTTATTATTGTATTATGGTCATTGTGTCATTTCTTATTCTCCTCTTAATTGCTCTTAATTTTTTTTTCATTTTATCTTTACTTAATGATTTATTGTATTAATTTATTTTGGTTATTTGGACATTTTATAATTTCAAAAATTAATAAAATAATTTTAAAATTTTAAAATTTATTTTATTTGTTATTATTTAACTGGAAAGCGGAGAGATTGATTAGTTACTTTTCTGTTTTAAAGATCTTCTTCTCTATTAAATAAAAAATTAAAGATATTTGTAATATTTTGTGGGCTAATGGAGAGTGAAGATTTGGTACGTTACTTTTCTGATTTAAACTGATATTTTTTTTATTAAAATTGATTTAAGAAATAGATTTTATGATTCTCCATTACACATAACCCACATATCCTACTTTCCACAAAATATTACAAATATCTTTAATTTTTTATTTAAAAGAGAAAAAGATCTTTAAAACAAAATAGTAACTAATCACTCTCTCCACTCTCTCCACTCAATAATAACAAATAAAATAAATTAAAAAATTATTTTATTAATTTTTGAAATTATAAAATGTCCAAATAACCAAAATAAATTAATACAATAAATTATTAAGTAAGGATAAAATGGAAAAAAAAATTAAAAGCAGTTAAGAGGGGAATAAGAAATGACACAATGACCATAATATAATAATAAAATTAAATATTAATATAAGGATAAAATAGAAAAAAAATTAAGAGCAGTTCAGAGGAGAATAAGAAATGACACAATGGCCATAATACAATAATAAAATTAAATATTAATATAAGGATAAAATAGAAAAAAAAATAAGAGCAGTTAAGAGGGAAATACCTATGCATCCTCTTGTTGAGTACTTCTTATCCTCTAGTCACATGTTTAAATCACAATTTCAGAAGACAAATTAGTGTTTTACAAATTGAAATGCATATAAAGAGAATTACCTATTGTTGTGATTAAGTGCGCAACTTTTTTGAGTCTTTTCGTTCCCTCTAGTCACAAACTTCCATTACAATTTCATGAAACAAATGTCAAATTAGGGTTTCACAAAGATTAATCAAAGAAATGAAAGTATGATTTTACATGAAAGTGAGAAGGAAAGAGAAAAGAAAGTGAGAAGTATGGTAAAAAATAATGTGTTATGTGTAGTGGAGAGAGAAAGTGGGAAGTAGGTACCTATATAGGAGAGAGAAAGTAGGATATGTGGGTTATGTGTAGTGGAAAATCATAAAATCTGTTTCTTAAATCAATTTTAATAAAAAAAAAATCAGTTTAAATCAGAAAAGTAACGTACCAAATCTCCACTCTGTGGCCCACAAAATCAATCTTTCAACTCTCTCACCCTCCAGTTAAATAATAACAAATAAAATAAATTTTAAAATTAAAAAATTATTTTATTAATTTTTGAAATTATAAAATGTTCAAATAACCAAAATAAATTAATACAATAAATTATTAAGTAAGGATAAAATGGAAAAAAAATTAAGAGCAGTTAAGAGGAGATAAGAAATGACACAATGACCATAATACAATAATAAAATTAAATATTAATATAAAGATAAAATAGGAAAAAAAATTAAGAACAGTTAAGAGGGGAATCCTTTATATATAGGTATAGATAATAACATTAATTGATTTTTTTAATTTTATTTTAGAAAAATCATATCATTTCCTTTCCAAATTTTAGAATTGAATATGCTGGACAAAAAATTGGAACTTGAAATTCACTTGGGCCTTATGGGCCTGGGCTAGAAATAATGTAAACTAAACTAGGCAAATTCTTCCTACGCCCAACTTGTTTGAACCTGAATCCTATACACTTAAATTTTCAAAAATGTCATTCATTCCATAAATAAAAATCTAGAATTAAAAAAAATACATTTCGAAATAATAAATCTAAAATAAATTATTATGTTCTGAAAATAAAATTATAGAACAGAATTCAAAAATCAAAATCTCATTTTATAAAAAAAAATCCAAAATTCAAAAAATACATTTTGAAAAAATAATTAAAAACTTATTTTGGAAAAAAGATTTTGAAATTCAGAAAAATGTTCTGAAAAATTAAATTCAGAAAATTATTTTAGAATATATTTTATTTAAGAATATTTTGTTGTTTTGTATAAATTGGAGTTTATGTTCAAATTTGATTAGGTGGAGGAAGTAATTTGCAGCGACCTAATGGTCCTTGTCTTTATTTTCTTCCTTGGGCATTCAGAAGGAAGGTTTCAGTTTCTCAATCATCACCTTGCCGTTGATTTGATTTAAACAAAAATATTGTTTGTTACGGAAAATATTATCTCGTATTTATTTTATTGTTCTTAAGTATTTGTACAAAAATTAATAAAAATATTCCTATTTATTATTTTCAAGTTTAAAAAGTAAAATAAGATTATATTAAAATAATTTTGAACATTTTAAATATTTTTCCTTAGGAAAAACGCAACTAAATGATTCTTCTAATTTACACAATATTCAATCAGAAACGATCCATTCTCAGATCTCATCTCTCTGGAGGGGTTGGGGGTGTTCATGATGGCAATAATGCCCTAAAATTATATCTCCGATTAGACATGAATTAGCAATGATTATTCAATATTATTTTCTAATTTTCTTTTATGTTTTACTATTCCTTGAGTCACTTTCATTTTGAATGGGATTAGGAATCTATCAATTTTTCTCTATTTTGTTCCACTCCTCAATCTCCGCAAGGTGCTATACAACGTGTCCGTCCCAAAATCATTGTTATGGATAGCTATTAACAAAAAGAGAACCCCATTTTCAGCAACATATATTAAATTAATACATGGTAAAACAAGACCAAAATAAAATAAAATAAATTATGATCACAAATAATGTTTCCACACCCTTTAAAATATTCAGTTTCAAACAATTGTTTCTTTTTCTTTGTTTCCTATGCCTACGTTGGTCAGTGGTTACATTATATACTATATTCCCATGGCCCCAATTGATATGTTCTTCGTTTAAAGAGAGAATTTGTTAGGGATTATGTCACCATTTAGGTCGGGTTTGTCCACACAAAGACGCAATCAAAGTTGAAAATAAATAAATAAAAAAACCTTTTCCAACATTACAAGTAACACAGCAAAATTTGCATCTATTGGCCCTATTTGTTTATATTTTTTTAACTCCATGGCCTTTTAAATCACGATTCAACACCCTACATGCTAAAAAAGCACCCCATTTATGGATTAGTGCCTAGATTCAGTCTAGGTTTTGTGCAATTTATGGAGGAAATCCAAAGATTGATGATGTTATAAACTATACCCTGTTTTTCCAAAATTATAAACACTAAATTTTTCACCTGTTACATTAATTCAAAAGTTACGCTACGCTATATGCTTTGAGGTTCAACCATGCAATGCAATGAATGTGTGTACAAGCTGTCACTTATCCATTGTTATAAAGTGACAACGTAGTTTTAAAGAACTTGGCATGTTTCGTGTGGCCTCACCAACGGGAAAAACTGGTTTGAAATTCAAATGGTGAAGAGTGACAGAGAGAGAAAAAAAAAGGTTAAAAAGAAAAGAAAAAGGAAGGTGAGGACATGAATAATTAAAAAGGAAGAAAGGAAAGAGGGAAAAGAGGGTAATGATTGATTCTACATGGCATGGTGAGTGGTGAGTGTGGTGAGTGATAACCTGGAAAAGAAAGGAGTGGGTGGAGACTCAGTTTCATAGAATTGAGAAACAACATTATGATCAATGGTGGGTCTCTCTCTCTCTCTCTCACTCAGCTATTGATTTCATCACCCTCTAATCAAAAGTAGGTTACACAAGTAAAAAACTTCAATTTACTCTTAAGATTCAACATGTGCATGTGGTCCTACTCGTTTTATCATTAATCTTTGCTTCTCTCTCACTTTTCTTTATTGTCAAAATTCTAACGTATTCTCCAAAACATACCCATTCTATAATCGGCTTCTGAGTTATCCATTTATATGATATCACAACTTCTTCAACGCCATATATGTTATGAAACCATTTTGTCCTTATATTAGTTCATTAGATTAGACCTTTTTAATGGTGCAGTTATTTTGAATGTTGCTTCTTTCTCAAGTTTACAATCAAATTTCAAAGAAGAAGAACATTCCAAGATTATTAAGGCGCCTCAAAATTGATCCGGTCATCAACTGTCAATTTTTTTTCATTTCGTCTAACCAAACAAATATTAATATATCCACTAATACTGTAACATCAAACATTATCAACTTCTACAATAGATACATTAAAAATCACAAAAAAATAGTTATTGACTTTTAGCTTTTTATAGTGAAAAAACTTTATAATAATAATAATCATAATGATTTTATTTTCCATGATATTGGTGGATTCATTTAGTTTTTTCATGAAAAACAACGAAAAAAGAAAAAAAAAGTTAGGAAGGTAGCGAAAAAAACACGTTCTGGGAATGAAAAGTAACAAAAATGGCTAAGAGGAAAAAAAGAAGAAGAAGAAAGAGAAAAGGCAAAAACCAACGGTCCCATGCCATGTTGACTTCTCACCATAAAAGAAAGAGAGAAAAATAAATAAAAAAAACAGTCACATGACGTGGGTAGTGCATGATGATTACACGTGTCAAATGGATGCGTAACATTTGTGGGCCCACTAAACAACAACCTTTTCTCTCTCTTCATCTTTTCAAAAGTTGGTAAGACATAGGCACCCACGGTTTGGCTTATGTTTTACACTGAAAACATATAGAGAGACGCGGAAAGAATCTACCATGTTTCTAACGCATTCTTCTCTCTCTTCTTGCAACCATTACCAGAGCATGCACATCATAAACCATGCGTTTTATTACGCTTTTGTCCCTTCCCTGTTTCTTAATTCACATGTCACTGCCCTCCTCAGACATTATCATCATCAACAACAACAGCAGTAAGGTTTCTGAGTTGGTCGTGTCGTGTACATGGCTGTGTCCAACGGCGTCGAAGCAGTGTTAGAGTTTCTGCGGAAGAATGGCTTGTCGGAAGCGGAGTCCGCGCTCCGAGAAGACATCATCGAGAACACCGACCTCGGAAACTTCGACTACGAGAAGTTCTTCTTCCCCATGGTCCCGCCGCCGCCGCCGGTCAAAGTCCGATCCTTCTCCAGACCGTCCGAGCTCGCCGCCGCGGACGGCGACTGCTCCAAATCCAGCTCCGACGAGTTCATCACCATCGGGTCTTCCACTTCTCGCGTCTCTTCTTTAGGTAATCCAAATTCAAATCATGTTTAGTGCTTATGCTCAATTAGATGTGTTGATAAGTGATTATTGATGAGTGATCAGTGATTGATCACCCTCTGTTCGAAGTAACGGAGACCTAAGCAGTTACTGTTTGATGTTTTCTACTTCTACTATTGAATTGAATGTTTTTTCTTTAGTTGTTTACACTTATGTGTTTTCAATTTGTAAAGTAGGATCGCGTAATTAATCGTCCAAATTTGATTTCGTGTGTTTCGGGATCACACAGCTCAATTGCATGCTATATTAATTCAGCATTCAGGAGTCCTAGTGATAATGATCTGCAAAAAAAATATAAAAGAAATTCGTTTTAGGGGCTGCAGAGTAGCAGTGGTTTCGTACTGCAAAAAAAAAGCTAGTATTTAAATTTTGTTAGAAAGATTGATTTAGTAATTCGTGAAAACATCAATTTAGTTGAGTGGTGCCATTCACGAATGTTCGAGAATGGAGCATCCTAAAACCTAGTTGTTTTTGCAGAATTCGTAAATCCGTATGGAATCCGTTCCTCGTCTCAGACTCAGAATGATTCCGAGTCTTCTTCTGAAAGATTATCTCAGTTTGGCACAGCACGTGATTATCACGATTTTGATATGCAAAATGAACCGTATTGGTATAATGAAAAAGATGATGACTATTTCATGACTCCTAGTTTTGAAGGGCCAGATTATTTTGCGTGTCAGAGTGAGGATAAGTTTGTCATGACTGCAGAAACAGAAAACCAACGTGACAATTCTCTGCATCTTGGTTACAACTTTGAAGAATTTCAACTAAAGGGGAATAGTAATGGTGGTTACATGGACAAGGCATGCCTCGATAATCATTCCTCTGTAGGGGATGGAACTGTGACTTGTTCAAAAGGGTATTGTCATGTTGATAACAAGGACCAGTTTGAAGAGGAATTAGAGGGTGAGGCTGAGAAACCCAGTGTCTCCTGCAGTTGTGAAGTTCCATTTTGCAAAAGCAGTCCTGGTTCTGGAGGTTCTTGCAGTCTGGATCCTACAAACTTCGGCTACCCTAACTTGAAGGAAATCCATCTGAACAATTTTCATTTGAAGGTTGTTGGGGACATTAACTCTCTTGATTCTACTTCAGAGCTAACTCTGAATCAAAGTTTTGATCACTACACTAAAAACAACAGCAGTAAGAAGTACGAGGGTCCTTACGACTTAACTATTGAAGTTACTGATAAAAATCTACCAAATGGACTTGACACCTCTGAAGCACAAGTTGGTGGAGAATTAGCTGAAGACTGCCAAGATCCAGAGCTTGCTGCGGATGGAGAGGATACCACTGATGATGAGCTCTTAAAGTATACTCAAGAGGAAGAATACGAAGTGTTTGATCTGAGAATTATACATAGAAAGAACAGGTTTTGAAAGATGATATTGTATCTTAAACTTTCATTTCTACCAAATATACCTGCTAAAGCTTGTGAATAAGTTGATTCTGAATGTGTAGAAGTTTAGGTAGTAGAATTTAAAATTAAATGCCACTTTGTTCCTTTTAACTTTTCTTAATTTTGAGCCTTCAACTTTTCTTCATGATGATAACTTTGTGGCTTTGCACTTTTGTTCCTTATGTATTTAAATAAACTAATGTTGTATCTGAGTCTAATTTGCTATCGTCTATTATTGCATCTACAGGACTGGATTTGAAGAAAACAAGGAACTTCCGATTGTGCTAAATACAGTATTGGCTGGAAGGTATTATGTAACAGAGTATCTTGGTTCAGCTGCCTTCAGTAGGGTTGTTCAGGCACATGATCTTCAGACAGGAATAGATGTTTGTTTGAAGATTATTAAAAATGACAAAGACTTCTTTGATCAAAGCTTAGATGAAATCAAGCTTCTGAAACTTGTCAATAAGGGTGACCCAGCAGATGAACATCACATTTTGCGCCTTTATGACTATTTCTACCATCAGGTATGTCTTATACAGCTGAATTGATTTCGTATAAGGTATACAAATGTTTAGTTCAATTCAAACTATATGTAAAATTATACTTGCTTAACAGGGAAACTCTGGACTATAGAGCTAGAGCGCACAAATAAATCCTTTTCGGATAGCTTTTAGAATGATCTAATGGAAATTTATCATTAACATTTCTTTATATATCTTCTCTCATTCTATTAAGTCTTATGTTGCTTATGTTGAATTAAACTCCACAGGAGCACTTGTTCATTGTAACTGAACTTCTGCGAGCAAACTTGTATGAATTTCAGAAATTCAACCAAGAATCTGGAGGGGAAGCATATTTTACATTAAAGAGATTGCAGGTTTGTTCAGATAGAAGAAAAATTTGTGTGCCTCTTTCACATGATTACTTATTCAGTTGTTATATTCCTAGAGATAGTTATCTTAAGCACTGTGATCCTTCACAATTTTGATGATCACCAATATCTGTCTCCTATTAATACATGCCTATCCACTGTTGGATAGTTAATTCAGCTATTTGAATAGAATTGCTTCTTGACAGAAATAGAGAAGTTGTCTAAATGATTAGGGTTGTTGTTATCCTTCTTTGCAGATCATTACTCGTCAGTGTTTGGAAGCATTGCAATACTTGCATAGCTTGGGAATTGTTCACTGTGACCTGAAGCCAGAAAACATTTTAATCAAAAGTTACAAAAGATGTGAGATAAAGGTTATTGATCTTGGAAGTAGTTGCTTTCAAACAGACAATCTGTGCCTATATGTACAGTCCAGATCCTATAGAGCTCCTGAAGTGATGTTAGGTCTTCAATATGATGAAAAGATTGATATATGGTCTCTCGGATGCATCCTGGCTGAGCTATGCTCTGGTGAAGTATGTTCTAATTTCCCTTTTCTTATGATATTGATGAAATACATTTTTCTTTAGTTTTAACATGAGCAAGAAAATTGCTTTCTTTTACACAGTTAAATCAGATTTTCAGTTGGTAAGACAATATCATTGCGGAATAATTTATTTTCAATGAATTTTTTGTTTTTTACTTATCCTGAATTTGTATGCCTTCTGCAGGTGCTGTTCCCAAATGATGCAGTTGTGATGATCCTGGCACGCATAATTGGAATGTTTGGTTCTATTGATATGGAAATGTTGGTGAAAGGACAAGATACGCACAAGTACTTCACCAAAGAATATGATATTTATTATGTAAATGAGGTTTGTTTCCCCTATTTTTCCTTTTTTGTCAGATTTGTCGTTTATGTGAAATCTTAGGTGAAAAAAATTCTATTCCCGTTGCTGACTCCAGCTTACTCATTTACTTGAAGTGAAAAAGTAGCAAAATGTTCCCTTGAGTCTAGAAGTGTATTAGCTTGATATGATCTAGTTAACACGAGAATGAAGCACACTTTCATTTTCTTTATGAGTGCTAATTAAATCTTATATGCTTACTAATCCTTGTGATCAATATCAAATTTGCCAAGGCCAATCAGTGAAATTCAACAATCTTTTCTCAGAATATCTTAGCAACGTAAGAAAATAGAGTAATTGAAAGGGGAGTATAGATAGTTATGTGCAATAAAGGAAAAAAATTAAAAAGTCCCTTCATTCATGAACATAATTAATTTTGAAATGTTAGATGGATAATAGTAGAGAGTTTCTTTTATCCGTTAGTCTAATTGGATGACAACCCTACAAGTGTAATAATCTAACTTTAGAAAAATAAAAGAAAAAAACAATAAAATGTTTGTTAATTACAATAACTTAGCCCCATCTTTGAAGTTTGAACTACTTAGGGTGGGTGGGTTTGGATTTTAATTGCCAAACCAACATATTTCATCTCAAATTTCAATTCATTTAAAAGCTACAATTGACTTAGAAGCTACAATAAGTTGGGTTTTTTCTTTCCACTCCAATTGAATTCAACTCAACTGAAATTCAAACACACACTTAGAGTGGGTGCATTTGGATTTCAACTAAAACATTCTCAAACCTCCTTTTAGTTTTCATTAAACATTGTGTCAACATTCAAACAAACACTTAATTTCAGGCCTAGAGTCTCCATGCTGTCATGTGAATCCTTCTAAATTTTATTTCAGTTGTTTCCAACTAATCTTTAATATTGTACACTCTACACAGGAGACTGATGAACTGGAGTTCTTGATTCCAGAAGAGTCATCGTTGGAGCAGCACCTACAGGTTACTGATACTATGTTTATCAACTTTATCAGATACCTACTCTGCATCAACCCCAAAAGAAGGCCTACTGCAAGACATGCACTAAAGCATCCATGGCTTTCCTATGTTTACTAATCCTTTCTCTGGTGGAAAGTTCAGCAATTCTATTGGAGTTATCCACATCTCATTATCTCTTCAGCTTATTTTCTGCATATAGCAAAGCTTGCAATCACAATTTTGGTTTGTTTTAGCCAACACCAAGTGTCACTGTCATTTTGTATATTTGTTTTTTTTTTGCCTGTTGATTTCCTTGTACAGAATTTCTTCCCATTATTTTTTTGCCTTCCATGAATGGAGAGGTTATCAGAATAACATTTTCTTGTGACCCCTTTTGGTTCTAACATAATATCCACATAATACAGGGTTCCATCAATTCACTGAATTTAGACTAATTTACTTTCTTTACAGAAAAAATATGCAAGTTTCTCAGCGATTTCAGATGCCAGCCTTTGTAAAGGTAAGTTTCATTCAGCCACTGAGATTTGGCTTCGCAAGTAATTTGCTTTAGATCAGATATTGAATCCTTATTTCTATGATTACACACACAAAATTCTCACTCTGAAAACATGAATAACTTTATGTATTTTCTTATAAGACATGAATTTATTATTATTTGTCACTTCCATCTAATGTTTTATAATTTAATTATTGATTTTTCTAAATTTTAATTTATACTCAATTTACTTCTGGTTTTTTATTAATCTTTCCTTTTTATCTTAAATTTCAGTTATTAATGCTCTTATTTTTAATTTTAAATAACTTATTATTTTACTTAGCTCTTTGATTTAAGTTGTTTCTCCTTATTTATTTATTTTTCATAATTTTAAATTCACTTCAATTAATGTACACCTGTATAATACATAAGATATTTAACGGTTACGTTAAAATTTTAATGTTGAGAAACATTTATAACATACAAATTTAAAGTAGACTTTACAAAAATATTAGTGAAATTGATTTTAAAATTATGTCAACAGAATTTAACAAATATAAATGAAATCAAACATGGTTATAACTTTATAAATTGTAAAGAAAATGATCGTTTCAAATAAATGAAAATAAATACAAGTATGGTTATAAATTGTAGTCTTTTACATTTAATATCTTAAATAATATATTTATTTTTAGTAATTTTACTGCCTACCCATTATTCTTATTAATGATTTTTACCATTTCTCTATTAGAAAATTTATTCATTGCTGTTATATAGAAACAAGGAGATTAGTTTATTAAAGTCTGATAGTTTATGAATTTCCTATTTTTTTACACAAATGATTTCATCAATATATGCGTTCATAGAATCAAACATTTTATTTTAGACGTATAC
Organism: Phaseolus vulgaris; assembly: GCF_000499845.2. Classification (NCBI taxonomy): domain Eukaryota; kingdom Viridiplantae; phylum Streptophyta; class Magnoliopsida; order Fabales; family Fabaceae; genus Phaseolus; species Phaseolus vulgaris. The sequence goes on from NC_023752.2 coordinate 57,368,027, forward strand.
TATTATGTAAAATTAAATTTATTTAATGAAGTGTTTATATTAATAAATAATTACATCACTATATTAGTTTCGTAAACATGCTTATGGGCATAGTCTGATAAAATATATTTTTTATTAGTTTTAATAAAAATATCAAATGATGTCAATACGTATTCATAAAACATACGATATGTGACTTTTAAAATTTGTATTAAGAAGTTAACAAGTTTATTTACGGAAGTTGTGAAATTTATTATAAGAAACACTCTGATATATTCATTTCAAATTTTATTTGATTCAAATTGAATATTTACTTATGGTGCATTAAATTTGGAGAAATTTCTGTAATAATATATAAGATATGAGACTAATTTGGAAAAAATAAAATAAAACTGAAGGTTTGAGTTTTTATGAATGTGAAAGTTTTTCTAGTAATCAAGGAATATTATTTATAATATTAATATTTATTTAATGATAAAATGGAGATGTTACTAAACATTCTAGTAATTTGTAAACATATTGCTAAATAATAAATATTTCCCATTTCTTTCTCTTTAATGGGCCCAAAAGGCCAACTTAGTTATCAATTTTATTACTGTATTTATCACTTTTCTACAATTTTGAAAGTAAAAATGTTTAAAGAACTGTTAATTTTTAATTTTTTTTATTCAAATGTATTTAAAATTGATGTGTAAAAATTAATATTTATTTATCAATATAAGTTTAATTGTTTTAGTTGACAACGATTTTGATATTTATTTATAGTGATTGCGTGGTACAGAATTGCTTCTGCTACACACAACTTGCACTGAACATGGCAGAATTTAAGATGACTACATAAATTTATAGACCAACTACTATCTTTCTTCATGTTTTCAATTTTTTGTGGTGTGATTGAAAGTGAATAAGTGGGGGTAAAAAAAGATAATTACTGTGAAAATTATATTATTTAGATTAGACTAAAAAAAAAAGAGAATTAGGGTCCAGAATAATATTACAACAATCTATTTCTTCATGTTAACATTGTTAAATATGATATATAACATTTTTAGTGTTTAATTTAAGAGATTTATGCTTCAATACTTTATTTACTTATTCAATAGTATATATATATATATATATATATATATATATATATATATATATATATCGATAACATTATAAAATATCTTTGAATTTAAGAAATTTAAAGTAAACCTAAATTTCAAATTACGAGGAATTACTCGAATATGGTGAATTACTGCTCCTACAGTTACAATCTCTTGTACTTTTCTTTATAATAATGGTTTCAGATTTTATTTAACCAAAATTAAGAAAACATTTTTTATTTTAAAATAATTTAATTAAATTACTTATTATATCACTTCTTAGTTTTTTTATTTTAATTTAGATTAAGTTTTCTCTTTCTTTATCTTAATTAAAGTAAGGGTATAATTTTAAAAAAAATGTCTTAAAATTAAAATAAAAATATTTTTTTTATTAAAAACTGGTAATTACAAAGGAACAGAGGAATTATATTATATAGGCATTAATAATAGAGTATTGATTTTAAATTAAATTAAGGGGGAAAACGTGAAAATGAGAGAAAATATTATAAATAATTTATTTGATATAGTATAAGTCTTTTTGTATATTAATATATTTTTTAAAAATCAAATAATTTAAATAAAAATTATAATTAAAAAAATAATATTATTTATTCAATTCCTTTATTTTATTATAAAAACATGAATATTAAAATGATAATCGATTATATAAAAGTTATAATTAATTATCTTGAAATGGATAATATTTTTTTCTCACAATTGCACGAAAAATTTAAATCATCAAAACTTTTTTGTTTTAAGTGATTTTTCACTTTTTCAATTCTTGATTTCTTTATTTTCTTTTCTAGTTTGAGTAAAATATCAAAAAATGTATATATATTTTTAGGTAATTTTTTACTTAAATGAGGTGCTCTAATTCTAAATATTATTTTATCTTAGTCTAATATTGCCTAGTCAATATATTTAGATATTGTAAATTTTGAATTTTAAATTCAAGGAAACTAACAACTTTTGTTTTTATTAGTTTTTTTTATTTTTTAATTTAAGTTCTCAATGTAGTTCTTTAGTTATTTTTAAAAGTTTATTTGTTTTCTTGTTTTTCTTCGCATGCCTAACATAAACTTTATTAAAAAAATCTAAAAATAAAAGGACAATTACTAATATAAAGTTTAAAGTCAAATATTAATTTAACATATTTTAGTTTTAATGTATCAACCTAAGACAACAATCTTCAACATTAACAATCCTTAATTTATCAGTTATCAACATTACTGAAACCAAAACTCTATCAAGAATCAAACAAATCTTAGTTCATCAATTAAATAACAATTACATGTCAAATTCAAGCAATTTAATAAAACAACAATTTGATCCACAAATATTTTGCATGCAAAGTTACCAATAACATCACGTTATCAAATTGCAACTTGTACCTCAATTTGAAAATTATAATAAAACTAATTTCTTTTACATTTGGTTTTTGTTATAACCTAATAAAACAAGAGTTTAAGAAGAGAACCAAAAAAAAAACAATATAAAGAAACTCTTTGATTGCCTCAAACTCAAATTCCAACTATCAAACATCCCACAATTTAGTTCAAACTTGAAACCCTGTATACCCTCAAATCTCCAAATCTTAAATGAGTTATATATGGAAGAAGAAATAAAAATTGAAGAAAATAAAAATAAAAAGGAGAAAAATCTTACTCAATAAACTTTTTTTATACCTATTTCACATTATTGATTAGTTCGACGTAGGGGTGGCAAAGCGGGTCAGCCCGCCCCGCATTAGTCCACTCTGCGCTTGGTCCGCAAAAATGCGGGTCGGGTTGGCTCGTCCTGTAAAGTTATTGCAAGTTAGAATTCCTGACCCGCCCCGCATAAGAGCTGGCCCGCGAGTTTGTGGGCTAGACTGCGTTCTTTTTTTTTTAAATTAAATATTTTTTTTTTATATTTTGTTCTTAAAATATTGTCAAATTAAACCTATATATTTGTTACTATCAAACCCATTTTTTTTCCTCCTTTTCAAACATGGTCAAACATCAAAAAATTAAACATTAAGATAAATATCAAATATCACTATTCTTCCACTTCCAAAACATTAAAAATACCTAATTCCAAAACATTAAACATAAACATAAACATTAAACATAAATATTATTGACATTCTTCCATTTCAATAACATTGGATGCCGCCTTAAAAGAACTTTCATCTATTTTTTTATAATTATAATATTCTCCGTCATTTGCACACATTAAAACAATGACAATTTTTTTTCTTGCGGGTCAACCCGCCCCGCCCCGCGTGGGCCGCATGCTAATGCGGGTTAGCGGGTTGAAAAGGTAAGCCCGCCCTGCGTTTTTTACCTGCGGGCCGTGGGCCGACCCGTATGGCCCGTCCCGCTTTGCCATCCCTAGTTCGACATCTATTTTTTTTATTTATATTTTCTGAATTATAGATTTCGAAAGATGTTTTCAAATTTAGAAATATCTTTCAGATTTTACAATCTGAAATATCTTTTTATTTAAAAATAAATAAATTATAGATTATAAAATTTAAAAGATATTCTAAGTCTAAAAATACGTTATTGATTTTGTAATTTGGAAATATCTTCCTTATAGTATGATTTAAAATATATTCTTTTAAAGAAACACATTTTAGATTATAGAACTCATCAATACTTTATGAAATTCCATCATTCTAAGTTTGTCCAGATCATTCATTACAAAATGAAAAAAATAATAGAATAAAGAGTATGTTTTGTATTTTAAGATGTGAGTGTCACAAGAAATTACGGAGGTGTAGAAAGAAGCAACCAAAATGAATTTGTGAAAGAAAAGAAAGAGAAATTTCTAAATATTATTTTACACTTCACAAAACCACTAGATGCACTTAGATACAGATAAAAACAATCCAAGCATGGACTATTTTTACTATAGACACCATCCATAATTTCTATTATCACCTCTGAACCTTCTCTTTTTGTTTTATTTGAAACACTTACATCAAAGCACAAAATGAATGATTACACCTAGGACGATACTTATTGCGAGATAATGATAGAAGTATATACTTGCGTGTCCAATTAATTAAGAACATTTTTGGAAATGGGTTTCCATGTCTTTATTAGATACTTTTATGACATTAAAAAGTATTCTTATTGAGTATTAATGAATCAATTGCTCTTTCAGTTTATTTATATACGGAATAAAGTTATAGTGCATATTTATACCTTAATAAATAAACAAATAATCTTCGAGGTTTTATTAAAATTAAGTTTACTTCATTACTATTATTTACTCTTTTCTCACCTTCACATCCTATACATCTTATAGGCTAAAAGGCTGTTAAGGAAAAACTAAATAAATGATTTTTCTATTAGTTAAAATTAGCTTATTTACAAATTTAAATAAAAAATTAAACAATTTATAAACTTTTTTTAGATATTGATTTGTGTATAAATTAATTCTAACTTTATAAAACAAATTCTTCTCATTTTTCTTTTATAAATATTTATGGAAAAGCTAGTTAATATATACCTAAATGTTTTTCATGTAATAATAGTATAATAAAAAATATAATAATGAATAACGTCTCCAATTTTTAAAATAATAAATAAAAAAATTTAAAAGGTGAATTTTTATCTAAAAAAAAGTAATATTTTGAAAGTACTAATTCATTTGGGTACGAAATTGTCCCTTTTTAACGAAAAAATTTAATCTTTGACTTTTCTTCAACTCGTGGTTAACTTGTCGTTGAAAAATGAATTACAGAGTTAATCAAATGAAAATGAAAAAAAAGTGAGATGAAGGAGAAAATATAAGAATAACACTTATATCGTCATTAACGACATGTAAAATACTTAAACAAAAATTAAAAAAAATATTTAAAAATTTAATATAAAATATTTTTTAAAATAAAAAATTAATTAAAAATACTCATACTTAAAACTTAATTGTTTTTAAAATTTCATTTTGTTTATGATTTTTGAATTAAGCAGAATGTGGTGATAAACTCAAAAATAATTGTCATTGGACACAAACTTAAGTGTGAAGGTTCTCTATTAAAAAATTAAAGAAAAAACACAATATAGGTGAAGATGATGATTGCAAAATTAAAGAGATAAGATAGAAATGACCGAATGGGAAAAGAGAAATAAAGAACATGAATGGAAAGACAAGGCATAAATGGAGGAAGGATAAAGAGAAAGAGTGAAAGAAGCTTATGGAGGAGATTATTATGGAATGGTCACGTCACTTGGAGTGGTGAATGGTCACCCCACTTGGAGTGGTGGATGGTTCCAAGATAAATGGTGAGGAGCCGCCACTTGAGGTGCACTACACTCAAGATAAGACCCAATAACTTTAGGAGAGAAAGTTCATTAATCACTCAAGCAAAGTTACTCTTCTATATTCAAATTCAAGTGTCAAATACATGAGGCAAACCCCCTTTATATAGGGGAGAGTGGCTGGGAGAGTAAGAGTGAGAGGGGTAGGAGCGTCCTTTGTGAGAAACCTTCTGAAAGGTAGGTCAAAGTGGATTGCTTCTCAAGCTAGCCTACATCTTCTAGAAAATAGGTTAAGGGGCGATTTTGGAAAGGGTTTCTAAAAGCTATGATTTTTGTGGGTTTGGCACAAAAATTATCTTTACTATAGAACAAGTAATAAGAAGTCGCTCAAACATTGAGGTGTGACAATGATGCATGGTTTTTTTATATGATGTTAGACCATGCAATTGCGCATTCTCGTTCAAGTGATAATGTAATAACTAAAACGTTGAGGAGATAATGTGTTTGGTAATTCTAAAACTTGTTAATTTAGACAATGAATAGAATCACTCAAACATTATAAGAACACTCAAGTGGTAAATGTAGGTTGCTCAAGCGACATGTAAGCGTTTGAGCAAGCGAACGCGAGAATAATAAATAGAGATACTAGACTAGCTTGCTCTTCTTTGGAGATGGTCACTTAGGCGAGAAAGTCTTCCTTTATGCTAGGCAAAAAGATTATGTAATGGATGCGAACTTGCTCAAACAACGTGCATTTGATGTTGTTATGGTTTATTTACAATGTGCGTAAGGGAATGAGATACACACGCCTATCTTTTATATATGTGATGTGATGAAATGCATGCAATGGTAAGGTATGTTGATGATGTATAATGTATGTGAATATTTGCATTAGGACCTAGTATCATTATGTAAGTTATACCTAGAGTAGTAAATTAACCCTTCTACAGGTGTGATAACACATATTTTATGCAAACTATTATATCTTTATTGTATATTAAAACACTTTTCATGTGTTTTATTTTTCAATTTTTTAACTTTTCTTTTAGTAGTAATAAATTGAGTTCAATGTACATATTTACTTTAATTTTATATTTTTGGCTAATTTGACCTTACTGTTTTGTCCATAACTTTTGTTGTACATATTATTTTTTGCGTTCTCTATTATTTTATATGATTTTTTGAAATTAAGACATGTTTGTTGAATTTTGTAAACGAATTCATGTATATTCGATTCTCATTGTTTTAGTCTAAAATTTTGTAATTGAGTTTATGGATTTAATTAGATCTCACATTTAGGTCCATGTTTACTTTATATTTCAAAACATATGTATAACCTAAATGTGTTATAAATAGGGAGACACAAATCATTTGTTTAGTTTTGCAATTTTAGGAATTGTCATTTCATATTTTTTTTTCTCATTTCTAAAATTATGTTTGTGTTTTCTTTTTCATGTGTTTTCTATTATTCGTTCTTTATCCACGAATAACTAATTATCTAGGGTCAATTCACAAAATCAAAATCAAACAATCGAATAGAGTTTTACACCAATGTTTAACGCTTCGAGTTTGTTCTTCTATTATCTAAATTTGGTTTTTCACTTTGTGATTACAATTTGAGTTTCTGATTTTATAAATCAAATTAAGAATCAATTAAATCTTAACACTTATATAGAGATTGAATGATATTTTGATTTGATTCCTATAATTGATTTGATTGATTAATTGAATGAGATAATTGTTAAATTGGATTTGAATATTTAGATAATTATGATAAGAGAAATTTTTGGTTCTTGAATATGTGAGACTTTTTATTTCTTGAGTTCAATTTCTTACATTTTGTTGCGTATTTACCTTGTATTTCACACTTTTCAATCCTTAAACCCCCAATTTTAATTTATACAATAATAATATTACATATTAAATAAAATCAATATAAGTCCTTTAAGAATCCACCTAAATTGTACTCTATGTTATCAATTTTAGAGAAACTTGCTTTGATTTCAAAAACAACATTGAAAATCAAGATGTAGTTGGTGATGTTAACAATTAAAAAAAAATCAAGGTGTGTGGTGAGTAATAACTAGATGTAGTTGGTGATGTTAACCATTAAAAAAGAAATATACCTCATAACAACTAGACTTTGAGAAAAAAAAAACTTATACATCAGTTGTTATAAAGTAGGTGTAACAAATCACTTTATAATAAAAAGTTAATGACCAATTTTCTAATACACTTTCGACACTAAAGTGTTTAGATTTTGTAAAAATGTCTAATATGAATATTTTGAATAATTAAGATGCAATTAATAATTAAGTGTAATTTATTATGATTTTCAGTGAAGTGAAAATGACATGCAAGTGATTATGTTATATAATGTATCATATGGTTGTTTAAATAATTAATTTACTACTCGTCTTTATATATGTATTATTATAATCACATTTTATCCAAAAGGATATTGCAAATAGCAATCTTAAGAGCAAGAGAAAACATAAGACTTTTATGTATATACATACAAATAACAGATATAATAAATGTATATATTAGTGAGGTATGTTTTTAGGATGTTATATTTCATGACATGAAATTGATACTTTTCAATTCTAAGTCAAAATTATTATATATCTAAAATAAATAATTTTTATTTAATTTAATCTCACTAAAATGTATATTATTAATGAAATATAACAGACTCATAAAGTAATGAAACTATTACAGTTGAACTAGTAGCAAGAGCAGACTAACAATCTTATTTAATTTAAGAAAATATGTTTTTAGTAAAATTAAAAAATAATTTAAAATATGTTTGCTTAAACCTTTTCAAAATACTTTTTTAAATGAAATAATAACACATTAGTAACTTTTACAGGTTTCAGTCAAAACTATTTCAAAAAAGAAAAGTATATATTATTTTTTAAACGTAAGTTGGAGCTTGTACATACTAAATTTTTTTACAATTTTTTTTAAAATACAATATTCTATTTTTTTCGAACATTCTTTTTATAAGATATAAATGAGTATAAATTTTATGTACGGAATTAAATTTAAAGTGTTTTCTCTTAATAATTATTTTACAATTTTATAGCTCTGAGTCTAAGTTGGAAAAGTAAAAAGCTATGACTGCAACCATGTATCAAAATTAATGTACTCTGAAATTGTAATATAATAATTGAAGAAGATGAACAGAGTCTTTAAAGACTCCAAAATTGTCTTTTGTTATTGGCTCATTCATTATCACTGCACCTTCCTATTCTTTAATATCATTTGTTAGCTCTTTTGTTCATGCCAATCATCAACATCCTCTTTCCTCACGCTCCTTCACACCGCGTTTCCAACACCGCCTCAATCATTAATCATTATCATCTCTCTTCCTCCCCTAATTATAGTATATCCTTACCACAACTAATAATTCTTTGAGGCTGTAATTAAATTCTAAATAATTCATAAAATTGAATATTTTTAGTTTTTGTCCCACTAAATTTATAAAAAAAATTAAATTTAATTATGTTTATTATTATATTAATTATTAAGATATTTTTTAATTAAATTGTAATATACAAATATTTATGCATAGCAACGCTAGTTTTGATTTTTCTATGAAAGTAGATTAATTTTTAGGATAATTACTAAAATAAATAAAATTTTAAAAAATTATTAAAATAAATAAGTAGCGTAATTTTATGAATTATTTTAAATCAAGTATATTATTGTAAAGATTTATAAAATAATCATATATTTTAAACAACACTTGAATATTACAATAAAAATAAAAAATATATAAATAAAAAATTTCAGTTATTTAGGTTTCATATTAAAACAATAATCATCTTTCTAATTTTTTTTTTTTTAATTTTTCTTCTCTCCAAAGCTTTGTTTACTTATTTGATATACGGTTCGCAAACAAATAAAGAGATATAAAGAAAAAGTTCGCAAACAAATAAAGAGATATAAAACAAAAGTCAGTCACCATGTATTATTTTTAGAATTTATACTCATTTGTTCTCTTGTTATAGTATTTTTATTTTTCATTAGTGCAAGATTTTTTAATATTAAAAAATAGTATTTTTTATTTATATAAGATGTGATTTATTTTCCAATTTTATAATATATGTTTAATGTTTTAAGAAATTACTTAGAATTTTTGTTTTTATTTAATTTGTTGTTGTGTCTATATTAATATATTTTTGTGTATAATTATTATATTTAAGAGTTGTAATTTATTTAATTATTTTTTTATGAAATTTTTTCTATTGTTAATTACATTATATTTTTTCATTATAGTATTTTTTATTTTCATTATTAAAGGGTTTTTTAAATTATTTTTTTTAATTATATAATATCTGATTTATTTTCGAATTTTATGATACATATTTAATATTTTAAAAAATTAAGTGAAGTGTTATTTTTATTTAATTTGTTGAATACATATTTTTTTAATTATAATTTTTAAATTATACTTATTTATATTTAATATATATTAATTTTTTAATTATAATTTTTAAATCTATGAATATGTGAAAGTTGTTTATTTTTTTTAAAAAAAAAAACTCATTTGATTATTAATTTTTTTAATAGGTAAGAGTAAATTTGCAAAGTAACATTTTATACCTTTAAAAAAAATTAAAATTCCTTTACAACCATCACATCACTAACAAATTTTCATAAACTTTCTTCACAAATCCATTCTAACATACCTCAATCTAAACACTATTACTTTTTTCACACTTTTTTCTCACATCCTCTTACGTCCGCTCCATCAAATCTCCACACATTCCCTATGTTAGCTTCAGGGTCCTAGTAATATAGTTAGATTTTTTTATCAAGACTTTGTGATGCGGGATAAGCTACCCTTGAACTTTTGATAGATCTGAAGCTCTTAGTGAGTATCTGCTCAAGTTCAGGTAAGGGAAGCTAGTTTTAAATTTTCAATAAAACCCTAGGCTAGAAGATTTGGAAGTGGGGGTGATGTGGTCACTAGTCTAAAAAATTCTTACAGGATTGTTTGTTTTAAGTATATTAGAAGTTGATTGAGATTAGAATGTGAAAATTTATATATGGTAGATGTTATAAAATTATATTGTTTTTTATTTGAATAAGTAAATGAATGTATTTAAATAGTTTGATAAATCACTTAAAGAATAATGTTGTTGGGTATTGGTTGTTTGATTTTGATTTAGAGTAATTATCCAACTCTAACTGGGAATTTGTTACTTTGGTTTAGTATATTTGATAAAATAACAATTTGAATGAAAATATTAGGTGCTCTTTGATCTATTTTCGCTCAAACAATATGAGATCTAGTCTAAGCGAAAATGGGGGAGGTATTTTCTGGTCCATTTTCGCTCAAACGAAATGAAAAAATGGGGAAATTCTGGGGTGCCCACTGGTCCATTTTTGTTTAAATGAAAATTTTTCGCTCAAGCCAAAAAATCATAGGTGCACACTGGTTCATTTTCGCTCAGACTAAAATTTTTCGCTCAAGCCAAAGAAAATCCTGGGTGCATGCTAGTCCAATTTTGCTCACACCAAAATCTTTCACTCAAGCCATTTAAAAAAAATATATATTATTATTTTTGCATGGTTTATTATTGATTATTGTTCATTATGTGAATTTTTAGATATATTTGGAGGGTTTAGAATGTTTAAAATATTATGTGATTGAATAGTGTATTTATGGATTATATAAAGAATGAAATGATGTGAAAGTTTGATCAAAACATAGTATTTTTAGGAAAGAAAATGTCGTTTTGAGCTTGTTATTAGAGTGTATTGATTTGTGAGTGTCATGTTGATGAGACGATCATAACTTTACTAATATGATATAACAGAATCACATAGATGAAATTATTCAGATCGTGAGAGTTGAAGGAGGTTCATATGACTTTGTATGTGGTTTGAAATATAATATAGTCTTTCAAGTCATATGAATTTACCCTATCATATGAGATAATGAGACTATGAAATATTAATATGATTGTGCGCATGATTGTTCCACATCTAGTAGTAGGACAAGTGCAAAATTTCAATACACGAGTCTTCAAGTAGTAAAGTCAAGTGTTTGAGTATGTGAGTCAGTAGAAATTTGACATAAGTAATGTGAATGATGATTTAAGATAGACACTTGATGGTTTGAGAAATGGTATGAGACTTGATGAATTATGTTTATTAATTTGAAATTGAAATTATATAGAAATTTTTATATAGCTAAATTACCCTATTATTTGTTGTGTTTTTTTATTTATTTATCTGTGATGATTGTGTATTTACATGAAAACATATAAGATTACAGGTAATAGAACTCCTCAGTAAGCAGTCACGGAATTATATGTTTTTAAATTTGAGATGTTTAAAATTTTAAACTTTTGTATATATATTAAAATCTCTAAGAAGAGGGATATTATGAGATACAATATGAGATACTTATATATATTAATTATATATTTCATGCATAATATATCATCAAATAGGGATAAAATTATGGATGTTACACATTTCAGTCATACCAACTTTACACACAACTTATTTACTTCAATAACTTTTTAAAATTTTACTTATTTTAATAATTAATCTAAAAAATTACATTATTTTCTTAAAGAATCCGCTAATTTCCGTTCTAAGAGTAGTTAAATGAATCTCTTCTTTCAAGTTTCATTTTAAGATTTGAAAGTTTAATTTTCTTGCAAAATATAAGAAAGAGCTTACGACAGAAGTTTTCCTTTTGTGTATACCAACAATTTTTTTTTGTTTGACTACAAATGTCACTGTCATTTCTTTTAAAATTTCACGTGATTTTAATAAAAAAGTAAACAAAACTATACATATCCAAATTAGGGATTTTGGTTAAATTATTGTAATTATTCGATGTTTTATAATATTTAAAAAATGAATGACTTCTAGTTTTTTATTTTTTATAATTGATACTTTTAATTTTTTTAAATAACTAAAAATACTAATTTTATTCTCCATAAATATCTTTTAGAATTTTATCTTTTCAAAACTTTAATAAAAATGAGATTCGATTTTAATTTAGCTGAGGAGTTTCTTTCAAAATGGAAAATAAGAGTTATTTTATGTTCAATATATAAATTAGAATTTTAATTATTTATTTGTAATTTTATTATCATTTTAAATTATTTATTTATAAATTATTTTTGATTTTGTTATACTTTTAAAACTGTTTTTCATCATCCTCTCAACATAAGATTGTTAGTTAAACGATGAGTGAGTGGGATAAATTTTGATCAATTATAATTTTAATTAAAATATGTTTTTCTCTTCTTTCAAATCTTTAAATTATTTACCTTTTTGTTAGGGATTTTTTTTTTGCAAGATTAAAGTTTAATAGATGAATTTATGTTACACAAGATCATTAGTGATATATTTCAGTTTTTAAATGAGGTATCCTATAAGTAAAATGAGACTTCTTTAACTTTTGTAATTTCTTAGAACAGTTTCTTAAATAATACAAATCTTATTTGTTATAACTTTTTTTTGATGGTATTGCTGATAAAAATAAAAAAATAACATTTGATGGTTTGTCATTAAACAAGAGTTGTTTCTATTATGCTTAGATTCATTATGTCTCATATCTTAAATTTTGCTTTGATTAAGTTTTAATGCCTAGTAAGATAATTATATGAATAAATTAATTACATTTATTATACATGTAAATATATAATTTAGATCACTTTTATAAATTAATGACTATTTAAATATAAATAGGATAACATGAATATTTAAATTTCTTTAACTGAATTCTATATAGACTTTTAAATGTAACAGATTCGTTAATATTACTACTCTTAATCGTTTATATATATGCACATTCTTTTATATCTATTGTATATTAGTTAAGTATTTATATATATTTAATATGTACTCGCGCATAATCTTATATCTACTTTTTTTAAATATATGAATGTCGCACAAATAATAGAAAACTATTTCAATTAAATAATGATGTTTTACTTAATTTTTTCTTATTATACTAAAATTAAAATATAAGAAAAAATAAAAAGTATAAAAAAAGGAATATATGCGATAATTTTAGATTGAAGAGATTAGAAAGACGCGGTTGAGAAAATGATAAAGACTAAAATGATTTTAAGTGGACTTAATATAAAGAAAGCGATTTTGGTTTTTGAGTGAGTCGTATTAACGTGAGCCAGTCAATTTCCAACGAGCGGAAAAAATGCAAAATATCCGAAAATCCAAAATTCTTAAATAATAGAGAAACCTAGAAGCCATTCGTGAGTAACGCGCCACCAGGGCTTCACGCGCAACCGCAGCGCGTGAGGTATTCTGCGTTGGCTTTTCCCCTCCTTTCTCTTTTGTATCGTTCCCCCTTCTCTCTCTCTCTCTAGACCTCGTCGAAGCACCACCGTGACCACATCTCTCTGAAAATCAGACGCATGAGAGAGAGAGAGAGAATCTGAATAAAACCCCGTACGAAGCACGGCACAAACGCAATTTAAAGCAGAAGAAGCGATTTATAAATTGTTTGGGTTGGGTTGGTTGGGTTAGGGTATTATCTGTCTATTGGATTGGATATGGGCGAGTTGACTCAGGCGGAGGTGTACTCGCCGAGGACTCAGCAAGTGTGGAGGGCACTGTTGAGTTGGTTGGCCTTCTTCTTTCAGATCTTCTTTCAGATTATAAGAGCCTTAGGTCACTATCCTCTACTCTCTTTCTCTTCTTCCTCTTCCTCCTCTCCATCTTCCTCTTCCTTCAAGCCTCTTCCCTCTGTTGAGCTTGCCGAACACGATTCACCTCCTCCGTCTGCTCTTGAAATCACAGCCCTTGATTATTCCCCCGCCGATCGTCCCATCCAGAAACTCACGGTATTTTACTATTCCGTTTTTTGTTTGTTTTATTACTCTTTTCGCTCTTTTTCTGTTTTATGATATTTAACGGAAGTGAAAACAAAGATGCTGGAGGACTAAGTGTTAATTCCTCTCGTGTTTAATATATATAATATCTGGAGTTGTTGTTTCTTGTTATGGATTTTTGAAAAACCTTGTTTCTGACTTTGGCTATGATCTGAGTAGGGTTTGAGGAGGATGCTAAAAGATGTGTATATGTAAGGAGGTGAATAGGAATACTTGTGGTATAGAAAGATAACTGAGCGTGTGAATCTGTGTTTTGCGGATGAAGATGTTTTGCTTTGTCTTTTGTTTATACTTGAAACTTCGTTTGTTCCTGCAGCTTCGTTTGCTTGTTGTCTTCTTGTTTTTGTACTTCTTTTTTGTTTTTTGTTTTAATTTTTTTAGAGTCCTGGTATCTAGTTTTTGTGTTTGGATTTTGTTCAAACATGGATAGATAGGTGTTCTGGTTTTAGTTTTACAAAGGCATGCATGCATATTGTGATGGTCTTGTTGACTTTCTCAAAGTGGAAAATGGTTGGCTTCTCTGCTCTTAAAGGGTTTTGGAAGCATCCAAAACAGAGGATAGAACATTAGAAGTGGCTTTCTTATATTTGGGGACATTTGGTACATGATTGTAGCAGCTAGTGCTCTGGGGTTTGGTTGTGTACTGATTTCTGTTGCTTGCTTCACAGAGTTGAGTCACCCTTGTTTGTCACAACATATGCAGTTCATCTTGATGTTTTTTTTTTAAATTTTGGTCTTATGTTGCTGTGTGCTGCATGTTCCTGAGTTTGCTTGTAAGAAATGGTGGTGTTTTTAAAATTCCTCATCGATGTTTAATGTGTAGCTTCTCTCACTGTGTTGTTTATAGTTTTAATTTCCTGGTCTTTTCATGCACGCTTTGCTAAAACTTGCAAATGCCAAATTTGGCATGCAACTCGTGCTACTATGTACTTCCTCAGTTTGTGGTTGAAGTCAGAGAGTGCCATGTCAAATATAAGGTGCATGATATTTTTTATTTTAAACATGTGAAGGAATCAAATTTCTGAACAGAAAGGAATAACATGCAGGATTGTAACATCTTTTACTAGTCAGAAAGAAGAAAAGGAAAAGTGGTATATGGGTGCATTCTTTTGATGAAGAATACTGATGATGTCATTTTCTATGTTGTTTTCTTCTGTTACTTCCTCTTCTCCTTGAATATTGTTACTATTTTTTTCTTAATTTCCTGTTTCTAATGTAGACTTGATCTTACATGCGTACTTGTAGGTGGTGCTGGACTTGGATGAAACACTGGTATGTGCATACGAGACATCAAGTTTGCCAGCTGCTCTACGGACTCAAGCAATCGAAGGTGGTTTGAACTGGTTTGAGCTGGAATGTGTATCGATAGACAAGGTAAGTTACTTTGTAATTTGCATCTGATTAGTTGGCAATACGTAGAATATTGTACACTCACTTGGGCATGTTGGGTTTTCAAGGAAGGAGAGGGAAAACCAAAAATCAATTATGTTACAGTATTTGAACGCCCTGGGTTGAAGGAATTCTTAAAGAAACTGAGTGAATTTGCCAACTTGGTGCTGTTTACTGCTGGTCTTGAAGGTTTGTCTCAAAATACTAAGCTGCTACATTTGTCCATATTCATCTTCTGGGAATTATGTTTAATGTATATGCCTATCAATTCTCACAGGCTATGCTAGACCCCTTGTTGACAGAATAGATGCGGAAAATCGATTCAGTCTACGGCTTTATCGGCCCTCAACAATTAGCACGTGAGTGCATCTGTCTTGTTTCCGATCCAGTATTCTGTTTTTTATGTAATTAATCTTTCTATTTTGATTGTTGGTAGGCAGCCAACTACATGTGAGTTAATATTATAATCTATTTAATCTTTAATTTGAGGGTCAGTCATTGAATCTTAACAAAACTGATTAAACAAACACAGGCACTGATATTTGATGCAATTTGTTGCCTTCATATTTTATTAATGCTCGACTCTATTGGACCAAATGTGCCTTTGCTAAATTTAACTGCAGTTTACTTTATAACAGTATGAAGGTTTTGTGCTGTTATAAAAGAACCGTGCTGCAATTATCTATTTACTTATTTTTAAATTTTTGTTTTTAACTAAATGTTTATGTTATTTTTCTATCATCTATATATGTGCTACAGACACACATATATGGATGTTTGGGATCTTCAAATTCAAAAATCATAGTGCTTACAGGTCTAGAAGAATTGGTTTATTCAGTAAGAGCCTTTTCCCCCCAAAAAAAATCTGGATGGCTTTTATATTATCTTCTAAGTTTTTAGGTATTATGTGCTTTGGACTTTCTTGCTAAATGTCTTGATTCTTTTGTCAGTTTTACAAAACTCATTAGAGATAAATATGGGTGAGATGCACAAAAGTGTCTAGAGCCAGTGTGGATTTTTTTTTGAATAAGCACGTAGTGAGAGTAGAATCAAATAAATCAAGCAGGTTAAATGATCAAGCTTCTCATATGTTAAAAATCAATTATGCACCTTGACATTTTTTTCATAAGCCATTTAATCAAATTTCTTCATAAATTGAAGTGCATACTTGATTTTTATGCAAAGACATGAAAATTGATTTTTTATTTTTTTTTCCAGCGAGTATGTGTTGGGATGTTTATCCAAATTGGCCTAGCTGGTTTGTATATGTTTTCATTTTTGGTATAGCGAGAGCTGTCACCCCAAGTTGAACTCTCTCCTCCTATCGTAATGCATGGGCTTAGTTTTCTCTGTTCTTCCATTTCTTAGTTCTAGACTCTGTCCTGCATACTCAAGGTCACAGTTGAATATTGGATTTGCATTTTTTATAATCAGAATCATTTCTGTAGTTTAAAACTTATTTGAGTTATTTTGGGGCTATGTCTTCAAGTCTTAAGTTCAGAGTCCACTGGATAAATTTGTATAAGCTTTCTTATAAATGCTGGTTGCTTGCAGGGAATATCGGGAACATGTCAAAGATCTCACCTGCATTTCAAAGGATCTTTGCCGCATTGTAATTGTAGACAATAATCCCTTCAGCTTTGTATTGCAACCAGTGAATGGAATTCCATGCATTCCTTTTTCCGCTGGGCAACCTCATGACACCCAGGTGAAAGATATTTTCTATTGAAAATTAAAGCCATCAGTACCAAAATAAATAAAAAAATCAGTCATAATTTTTTGATGAATTGCTGACCATTTACTGTTTTTTGACGTGTAACAGCTTCTAGATGTCATTCTCCCCCTTCTCAAGCAACTTTCTGAGCTGAATGATGTAAGACCTTTGCTCTATGAAAAGTTCCACATGCCTGATTGGTTCCAGAAACAAGGGATTCCGGCTTCTAGTTGGACTTTGTAGGATTAAACTAGTTTGCCATTAAGTTCTCTGTTTTTTTTGCTGAAAATTCTAGTTATTTTGCTGGAAGGGCAGTTGCTGATTGGTTGAAATAGAATTTTTGTATAGCATCAATTTGTTTTGGGATCACTCAAAAGGTTTCAAATGCTGCTTCTTGAAGTCAAATCAGTCACCACTTGTGAATGTAGATTGCCAGAATTCTGATTCTTGTTTATAGGCTTGCAGTCTGTTGGAAAGTATCTTGTTAGTCCGTTGTATAATTATTATCAATAATTATCAGCTTAAACATTCGTTACGTTGCAAGTTTGTTATGACCACTGTTGGTGAAGCATGTAAAATAAATCAAAGCTAACTAACTTCTTAAATGACGTGCTTTCTTATTTTCCTTATTTAGGGTCAATTGCTATAACGAGGGCAATAAGGCTTCAGGGAGGGGACAGTTGTTACTATTACTGTTAAACTTTTAGCACTGATGATACGGTGTTGGTCGTTAGCATAATTTATGTTATTTGAGAAATTCAACGGCTGGAGCTAGTAGTATGCTTGATAACTCAGCTTACATTTTTAGGTCGCTCTCAGTCATAATGTAATGGCACATTAACAAGCGTGGGATTTTTTCTCGGGTTGAATTGGGACAAACTTTTTGGTGTGAGGTAGGTATTATTGGCCTCTGAATGAAGAGAACAATTTTAATTCTGCCTCCACATTGCGTGCCAACTTGGAGTTGTTGTCTGTTTTTTCTTAACTGGTATGAAAAATTATAGTATTTTAACTTACGACTAGGTCGTTGGGAGCAATATAGTTTGAAGTTGCGTATAAGGATAACTATGAATGTTTTCTACAGTGAACTCACTATTCAGATAATTAGAACTTAGGATGGATTCAACCAGATGACTATGTTGGAAACTTTGAATATTTGACCGTTAGTGAAATTGATATATTGAATATTTAGCCATGATTGGAATAGATGTAATAAAATAAAATATATTGGAACAAAGTAAAATTTGTCATTTTACTTTTTAAATATACTACGGAACGAAAAATCTTTACCCGTATTTTCAAGAAGTAAAAAGAAAATGGCCTTTGGGACGGAACAAGGAAAGGTATTAAAATTAATTTTTAGTTCACATAATATTATTAATTCAAATTTATAAAAAACCTATAAAATGACAGGTGAAGTTTATTAAATAAAAATTGGAGTTTACAAACTAATAAATACGAGTTTTTCCAATAATGTGTTATGTTAAACTAATTTAAACCAAATAAATGTGTCATTTGATTTCATTTTCACTTTATTATCAATTTAAACATGACACGGATACCTTTTTTACTGATTAAAAAAAAAGTGTACTTGATGAAAAATAATCTAATAATTATTTTTTAAAGATATAGAATAACTATATTTCTAACCATGAATTGCATGAACCGATCAAGACAATATCTTCTTTGAAGTTAAATTTTACTTTTGTTTCGCTACTTCCTGAATTTTGAGCTTAATATGTCAGGTATATATATATATATATATATATATATATATATATATATATATATATATATATATATATATATATATATATATATATATATATGGTACATGTGTGTGTGAGAGTAGACAAGGCAGCCCAAGTGACTTGGAGTATGGCCACATGGCTTATGTTGTTTAAGAAATAGGAATTATGTGTGATTGATTAGAACCCCAACATGATCTTATGTATTTATGTTGTAAAAAATGAGATAAAATATAAAGCAATTATTTGCAATATGCCAGCTTTGCCTGTCCTTAAAAGCTCCATCTAGTATTCCTCAAAACCTTCACAAACAGGAATATCTTTTCATTCTCAACTTCACACTTTGTTTCTGCTTCTCTTCTCTTATCTTCTATTCTCTTCTATTCTCTTCTGCTTCTCTACTTCTGTACTCTTTATTTATTCTCTAACACTGTTCAGTTGAGTTGTCTAAATGTCTCCTTTTCATTTAATAAAAAAAACCTTCCACTTTATTACCCTATTCTTGTGGTTGGTATTTGTATATCATAGTTAGAAATTGGTGATATCAATGGGGCATGTTACATTTTTGCTGTATTTGTTTGATGCATAGAATTCAAACTGATATAAAAATATTGGCTTTTGATCAGAAGGATGAGTCACTACACGTGTAATAAAATATTTTATTTTTTCTTGTTGAATAATAAAATATCGTCTGGAACTTAAACAAACTGCTTTTTGTCTTAAGAAAATTATTAGTTTGCACTTTTACTTAAAGGGAATTTGTTTTACTTTTGGATTTATCGCAAGTATTTTTTAAATGAAATTTTATAACTAAGATGCTAAAAGTACTGGTTAAAAAAGGTTGATTGAAAATCGTGCAAAAAAAGCATTGAAAAAACCATAAAAAAACGTTTTTTTTATGCATTTCAATAAAAAAACTCAATTTCTTAATTGATATTTTTCGAGCACTAGTTAGTATTTTACCTTTGTAGATAATGCAAAAGTTTCATCAAAATAGCAGAGTCAGAGCTGAAAGGAGAAGACATGGTGTTATAAAATTGATTGAACCCCGTGGTTTGTGCATATGGATTGTAGAATGGAGACATGATTTACTAAAAAGAATAGACAAAGGTAAAATTTTATATTAATTTTATGATTTACAAATTAATAATATATTTGATTACTATGAGAATGTGATTGTAAAGTAATTAACTATGTTTTATTGGTGCAAAACATATGATTTATATTTAGTTAGCATTCCCCTTGTACGAAGCTTTTGCAGCAGCCATGATTATAGTTACAACACATAATGTCGTTTTTTCAGTGACTGCTTTTTTTCTGACCATAATCTTTGGTTTCCCAAGAATTGAGTATGATTCGTGCTATCATATTTTAGTTGTCGTAATAGTTGGCACTTTCTCTTTCTTTTATTGTTTTGTGCTGCAAAATAATGGTCAAAAGAAACCTACTTGGTTGTTTGCTATTGCCTTTTATATGTTATAAAGTTTGAAATCAAGGCCCCAACATTTTGTTCGTACATCTTCGAAGCTGGATACAATATTTCTAAAAAGGGATTAGGTGAGTTAATTATATTGATAAACTTCATTTGCTTAGAGTTTTGTACATACTCTCCATCTCTAATTTCATCAATGAATGACTTTATTTATTTATTTTCTAATGACGGTTTTAGTTGTCATTAAAATATTTCCATTAACTAATGATAGTGACAAAGTATGGTTATCTAGCCACGACTTTTAAAATAATAATTTAAAAAATGTTCATAATAAAATTTAAGCCAATTTACATTGAGAGAGAAAATTGAATCAGAAATAAATTAGTAATGTTGTTAGATTGAACTCAATCATTACTTCCAGATTTAGGTTAAAACAAATCAATAATCCAACTACTAAATTTAAATATAAAATAAAATAAAAAATAAACTTTAGTTAGAGAAAGTTAACTTAGATAGTACTTGAGACTAATTATACAATTGTTTATCTTATATGAGAGTCACTCATTGTAATTGTCACTGCTGTCATTGATTGAGTATCTATTACGAAGTGGACTTTAAACCTAACTCAACTTCATAAAACCGGCTTATAAGGTAAAGTTTGCACCAACTTATATATAATGAAATATTTTCATCTCTAGTTGATGTGTAATCTCTAACACACCCCATTCACGCTGAGAGTGAGAGCTTGTGTGTGGGACAACATATTATGGATGGTCCAATAATAGTCTGATAGCGGGTGACACGAGAAACCCAACAAACTCTCGTTAGGATAGACTTGAAAGTGACTATGATACCATATTAAAAAGTGAACTTTAAATCTAAATCAATCTCATAAAACTAACTTATAAGGTGAAGTTTACACCCTTTCATAAAAAAATGAAATGTCTCAATCTTTAATCGATATGAAATCTCCAACAATATCTTAAATGTATTTTGATACAATCGATCGATTATTGAAACCGAGTAACTCACTCAGCCGGTACGAACCAATACAAAAACCTTCATTTCAAAGATTACAACATGCATGTCGTTAATAACTTGAGATACGGAACAAAATCTTGAATTTCTTGTTATTACTTTTCAATAAACTTCTTAAAATTTCTTTTTCAACATTATTCGGAATATGTTTGATGCAACTTAATATATATAGTTGATATTTAAAATTTTTGTTTGTGTAACAGCTAAGAGTATGTCCAAATCACTGAAAGTTTGTTAAACACGAATAATTTTAAGAGAGTGTGTATAAATTAAATTATGATCTGAGATTTTAGATATATAAAATATATAAGTTGTTCGTTGAAGATAAGAAAATGAAGTGGTTTGGATCCTTACCTAATATATCCATATTTTGACCACCCCAAATTTATTGAATATCATTAAAATTATTACATTTAAGATATTTTTTGTTTTGAAATTCCAAATCAACTCATCACACCTATAATTATTTCTTGAAAAGACATGTCAATAGGTTTTGGCAGGAGACTTTTAGTTTTTTTTAGTTTCTTTAATACATCAGGTACGAGACAACAAGAATAAATGAAAATTTTCTTAAAGAATGTTTTTATCCATTTTAAACCTACGAATTTTAGTTTTTTTTTTTTAATTACAGTCACAAAACATTGGATTTGTTCAATATCGATCCAACTAAATTTTAGGTAAAGTGACAAAATTTGATCTCCTAAATTCAAAGTTAGATATTCAAAATAATTTTTTGGTTTCAACAATAATGTTTTGGTGTGTGTCTATATATATATATATATATATAATATTAGTTAATCAAGTAATTTAGAGTTTTATTTGTGGAAACATCAAATTGTTTAGTTTTATAATTTTTTTAGACATCAAATTGTTTTTAAGATAAATTATTAATCTAATTTGATTCTTAAATTATAAAATTTTGATGTAAGCTCATTAAAGAAGTATTTATTTGTATTTTGCTTTTACAAAAAAAGTTTTATTTATTTTTCTCTCATAACAATTAATACAATGTATGTTGTCAATTCTTGTGGCGAAAAAATTTAATGTATATCTGTTATCAACACTTCAAATTATTTTATACATAGTTTAGAATAGCAGAACTGACGCAGCTAAGAAAACTTAAAATAAATTATTTAATTTATTAGATACGTAAACTGAACAAATGTTTATTAAAAACTTAAAACAAATAATTTATCTTGAAAATATTAAACTTAATTAAATATTTCTTATATGATAGTTGTAGATTATATTTTTAAGGTAAAAACATTAAAATTAGTTTTGACACTGTTACTTAAAACTTTTATAGGTATATAACTATTTAAGAATCAAAACTTAATTAATATATTTAATAAAATGGTCTATTTATGAGAATTTTATTTACCAATATACTTAATCAATTTATAAGTTATGGATAAAGGCTAAATTTCTAGGAGCTCGATGCACTTTAAAAAATATTCCGAATGCATAGTGCCAACATTTTAAATACACACTTTTGTATATGTATCATAATATAGTTTTATTATAAATTAAAAATATTTATTTATTGTATAATACTTTTTTGTTTGTTTTATACAAAATTTGCTTGAAAATGAGTTATCATTCACACAATAATAAATTATTATTTATACTGAACATTGTTGTCTTAGTATCATATTAGTAGATTAACTATCACCATCGTAATTAATAATATCTTTATATTCTTTCATCTAATATTATAATATAGGTAAATTTTCAACATAAATATTTATATATATACATATATTATATGTATAGTAGTTCAAATTAAATATTTTTTCATAGGAAAAATAATATTTATAAACATTAATAAATTAATAAAACAAATATATATATATATATATATATATATATATATATATATATATATATATTATCTGTTCACAGTGGATCTCTCTCACTTGTAGCCTCATTTGTTTGCATGTAAAATACATGATCATCACATATAAAGAAAACAAACACAAAACAAAGTACAAGATAAGCTAACTATAACAAAAAAATTTATATACAATTTCAATTTCAATTAACAAATATAAAGTCATCAACTCTTATACATTTTCTCAAAATCCATCAGTGTCTATCATAAATCTTCCTTCACATCTCTCATGCAAGACTTCTACTCACAAACATACTCAGATACTTGATGGATTTTGAGACTCATAGATTTGCATTTGTCACTTGTCATACTATCTCAATGTGAGATCCACACAGTTATACACATAAATAATCTCAATATCATCTCTCTCATAGTATGACAAGATTAACTCATATAACAAGTCAAGTTAGTTATCTTTCAAACAATTTACTCATTCATATGAACCTCATTCGACTCTCACACTTGAATAACTTCATCTATATGTTTCTATTATCTCAGGAGAGTCAGGATATCTCTTTCTAAACAAATCCCTAGTTAATGGACATCCTAAACAATCTTAACACGGTATTTTCTTTCTTGAGAATACTATGTCTTGATTAAAAATTCATATTCCAAATCTCACAATATCCAAAATCACACAATTAAATCATACCAAAGTTTAGAATTTCAAAACACACAATAATTCATCCAATAATAACGTAAATATCTAATCAAAGAAATTTTCAATTAAATATGCATAAAATAAAAGTTTACATATTATAATTAAAACTATAAAATAGAAATAACCCAACCCTTTAAAAGCAAAGATAAAATTCCAGTTTAAAGTTTTTATTTTTACGATAGTCTAGCTTAAACGAAAATTCTCTTACTTAAGAGAGAATGAGTCTCGCCCAAGCGAAAATTTTCTTGTTTGAGCGAGATTGAATTCGAGAGCACCCAAAATTTCATCATATACCTCATCTAAGCAAGATTTATTCTCGCTTGGGCGAAAATGGACTCGAGAGCATCCATCTTTTTATTTTATTCTCGCTTGAGCAATAATTATCTCACCTAAGTGAGATATGCAGAAAAACATGCATAAACCTGTGATGTTTTTGAACTAAAATTTCATTCAACTTATAATTCTATAAATCTACATATTCAATTGACCGTTCTCACTCATATATACTCTCTAAATCAATCATCATATAAAATAAAACAACCAATTCTCATCAAACATCACATTTTATGTAATTCAACAATTCAAATACAATTAAACTCATTTATATTACCATTCTAACACTTTCAATAACTTATTCACTTTAAAACAATATATAATATTCAAAATTAACCATTTCAGAGAATATATTACTCTACTCTTAGAAAAGAAAATCTTGCAAGCAAAATTAGAATTGGTAACCATGTCACCCCTACATCCAAATCTTGTAACCTAGGATTCTATTGAAAAGAATAAGACTATCTTCCCTTACCTAAACTTGAGCATGTGCTCACTAAGAACTCCAAATCTACCAAAAACTTAAAGTTAGCTTAACCTGCACCATATAGTGATGATAAAAAATCTAACTATCACTAGGAACCTGAGCTAACATAGATTAACCTTGAAGCTAAAAGAGTCACATGCAAAGCCTAGACAGAGACAAACCTAACAAGTTCAAAATTTTAGTCAAGGAGAAGAACAAAAATGAACTTACTCTATCAGAGATTCTGATCGGACAGTCTTGTAGTATTCACTACTAGGAGTCTAATGGCGGACTCTAATCGTCAAACTGATGAGCGAGGGGGTTAGAATCATAGAGAGAAGACAAAGGAAAGGAAAAATGAGTTTTTAGAGGGATGACGATTCTTTTAAAATAGGACCTGAATAACTAAATTTCTATTTATATACTCTTATAATAAAATATTCAGGTGTCATTTTAATTGTACCACTTATACTCTAAGACTTTTTTTCTCGATCTTTACACTTAACACTCAGGTAAAAAAGTTGACCAAACAATTTTCTTTTATATAAGACTTGTTTGTTTATTGTAGACTAAGTTCCTTACAGAAAAAAAATCAATAATATAATTAGTTGCTCAAGTGACAAAATAAATACTTGAGAAAGTGAACCCGAACCAATTCTTTTTCTCGTGGAGCTAATACTGCTAAAATAATGGAGCTAATATTGCTAAAATAATATTAACTATATAACTTGTCTAAGCAATATGGAAGATCATTCAAATGATAATCTCAAGACTTTACAAGTGAGTTCTCTTATATTAAGAGAGATACTTCCGATCCAAACATATTACATATTGGTGAAATGAGTAGTGACATATTTATGATGTTATAATATAATATATTATTTATGTATGTGTTTCTATACATGTGAAATTACTTTGTTATACAATATAATTGAATTTATGTAAAAATAGACTATAAATAGATCACTATTATATACTATAAATTATGTATAAATAGAAAATTATGATCTTTAGTTGACTTAACATGTGATTACACTGCTAGAAGACCATTGAATATAAATCCATTTTAGAGATAAAAAATAATTAATTACTATAATAATTAAATTAGATAAATTAAAAAAATAATAAAATTTTAAATTAGTTTTTATTATTGATAAATAGTTTCTAAATTGATATTTAAAATGGATTATTTGGTAGTTAAAACCTTGGTAGCTAATTAAATACAAATTTAGAAACTATTTATCAATAATAGAAACTAATTTAAAAATTAATTATTTTTTTAATATCTAAAATAGTATCTAATTTAATCATTATAACAACTAATTATTTTTTGTTTCTAAAATTAATTTTTATTCAATGATTTTCTTGTAGTGTTATTTTTTTTATGATTATATATTTAAATAATTCATTAGTGCATCATTTGATTTTTAAAAGTGACAATGAGAACGTATTATGAAAACGTATTATGAAGTTTTGGAATTGGATGAAATATGCAGTTTTGTTGATTATTTTTGTATTTTATGTTATTTTATTTTGTTTTGACGATATAAACGTAATATGCACATAGATTGAATATAATCTCAGAGTATATAAATAATTAATATGTCAAACAGATTTTAAACCTGTATATAGTTTCACACTATCTATTAAAACTGCTTTCTAGTTTTTCCAATTTTTTATTTTATTTTTTAGTTTCCAAACATTAAATATAAGGTAAAATCGAATTTATATATGAGAAAAATAAGAGAAATCGAATTTAATTGTATGTTTTATATTTAATTCATTTTAAATTGTACATTTTCTAAATGGAATTTTATATATGATAAAACTAAGAGAAAAAAAATATTGCTTTCAATTTATACATGAAAATAAAATAAAATTTGTAAAGTCTCCGTAGCCAGCAAATTGACAGAGAACTCCTTTCAATTTTCTCATCTTCTGTCACTTTCGCGCTTTTTCTTCTTTTATAAATTCCATCTTATTTTATTTTAATATATCATTCTGAGTTTGCATTTCAGATTTTAAATTTAAACTTAAAAGTTGGCAAAAACTATCACATTTTTTAAATATTTAAAAAACGTTTAGTGTTATAAACAATTACTTACCAGAAGGGATAACATTAACGGAGTAAATTCTAATCTGTAACAGTACGAAACGGGAAACTCTTTTTTTTTTTTAACATAAAACGGAAAAACTCATCAATGTAGTAATTTATTATACCCACGGATTTAGCTATAAACTATGGTTTCAAATATAAGAAAAATTGCTTAACAATTATACTTTTGAAGTAAATGTAAGTGAATTGGTTAAAGGTAATGTAATGTTATTATGAAATTCAATAAATATATAATAAAATATTGGTTTTTAATCAAATAAAAATATAAAATTACCAAAACATATAAAATGTTGTATTTGTTTCTTAATAAATATATTATTTTTTCGTAAAAATATAAGAAATGTTACACAAACAGTATATAATTTTTACATATCCAATAAAAAATTACTATAAATAATATGCTTGTTTAGCTTCAAAATAAATATCTTTAAAATTTATATGATATATAAAAAAAAAAGCTTATATTCAATCATTAAGTAATAACAATATATATTATAATTTAGTATTAAATATTTTAAAATTTACATGATATTTTTAAAAAATATATTCAATAAGTAACTAATAACAACTATATTTATGATTTAGTATAAAGATTTAAGTTATCTTTAATTAAATTGCAATTATTTTGTTATGTTTTTATTCATTTTGGAGTTCTAAAAGTTTATAAATATATATTAAGCTTATAGTGAGAATTTATTTAGTTATTTCACTCAATAGTTATATATATTTGATATTTTTAATATTTCTTATTGTTATAAGTATCTCTTCTGTCTTCATCTATAATTGAGTATCAAATTCACATATACCTCATTCTTTCCAAACTCAAATCATTAAATTATTTATTTATTTTTATCTTAGAAGAATAACCATCCTCCTTTGGATTAAAAATAAAAAATTTGAGATAAATGATTTTTTACTAATTATCACACTAATATTTAAAATTTATATTTACGAGTTGAAAAAACAAGAAAAATGAAAAAAATATCCTTTTTCAAATATTCTACTTTGCAATATAAACTAAATAAAAAAAAAACCACTCCACGTGTGCGTGTTGTAACACATTTAGTTATCTAAATTAAAAAAAAATAATGTGAAAGAAAAATTTACGAACCAAACACGGCCTAAAGAAAAAGAAAGGCGATCTTCAAAACAGGTTCAAAATCCACGTTATGTGATGTCAACAACAAAGTCTGCAACAAACACCCTGAAAAGTTTCACCGTACCCTTCGAATTTTGAGAGTTGAGACCCTTCAACTCTCTCTCTCTCTTTCTCTTTGCCAACGATGCAGAAACAACCGCAACACCCAACCCCAAAACCCATTCTTTCCCTCAATGAAGAAGAATAATTCACTCTTCTCTGCCGTTACTTTCACCCTCTTCACTGTCACCCTCTTAATCCTCTCTTCACTGTCACCCTCCCATGCCCTCGGTTCCGCCTCCACCCTCGCCGTCACCTCCGCCGCCGTCTGCGGCGTGGTAGCATCGGAGCCGACGCGGCGCATTGCGTGTTACAGCAATGGCCACGTCGTCGCCGTCGCCCCCAACATCTCGTTCTCCGCGATCTCCGGCGGTCTGAGCTACTTCTGCGGCCTCCGGTCCGGCAACTACACTCTTCTCTGCTGGGACACCCTTTCCTACTTCCAAAGCAAGAGACTTTACAACAATGACACTGTTCTATTCGAGAATCTCGCCCTCGGGGACTTCCAGGTTTGCGCCACTGCGGTCGGCGACGGAACGGCGTCGTGTTGGAGAACCGATGTCGACTTCGAATTGCCTTCTGGGTCGGACCGGTTTTCTTCTATTTCATCTGGGTCGGGTTTTTCTTGCGGAATTTTGAAGGGTAGTAATTGGGTTCGGTGTTGGGGGGTTGAGGCTATGGCGAGAAAAATGGAGAATGAGTTTGGGAACGTGTCTATGGCGAGTCTTGTGGCTGGGGAGTCACATGTTTGTGGGTTGAATTCAAGTGGGTATTTGGTTTGTAGAGGAAGTAACGATTTTGGTCAGATTGATGCTCCTGAAGGAGGGGCTTTAGAGTTTTCTGGTATGGCGCTCGGAGCTGAGCATAGTTGTGCTATTCGGAGATCCAATGGTTCTGTCGTCTGTTGGGGTGGGAGGGGGTTGTTTGAGGTGAATGTTACAAAAGGTGTTTCTTTTGAGGTTCTTGTTTCTGGGTCCAATTTTACTTGTGGATTGACGACTAACAATTTTTCAGTTATTTGTTGGGGTCCTGGTTGGGCTAACGGTTCAGGTTATGAGATTCCTTTGCCTCCAATACTTCCAGGGCCTTGTGTTCAATCTTCCTGCAGTGAATGTGGGATATATCCTCAATCCGAGTCTCTGTGTTCTGGCTATGGTAACATCTGTAAGCCAATACCTTGTTGGCCTCCAATGCCAGGGTCAGAGCCACCACAAATGGCACCGCCGCCTGTGGTGGTGGTGCCACCTGCTTCTCAGCCAAGAGCCTTCACCAAAGGTTTATTGGCATTTGCCATTGTTGGTTCCGTGGGAGGTGTTGCTGGGATATGCAGTGTGATTTACTGCTTATGGACTGGGGTTTGTTTAGGGAAGAAGAAGATTCACAATTCTGTGCAGCCAACAATCACTAGAGGTGGCAGTGTAAATGGTGGGGGTGGTTTTAACAACAGTATTAGTCCTCCTTCGAGATCATCCACCATTAGGCGTCAAGGGTCGCGGATAATGAGACGCCAAAGGAGTGGAACCTCATCAACAAAGCATCCTGAAAGAGCTGAGGAATTCACCTTGGCCGAGCTTGTTGCAGCTACGGATAATTTCTCCCTTGAGAACAAGATTGGTGCTGGAAGCTATGGCGTTGTTTATAGAGGCAAACTTGCGGATGGCCGTGAGGTGGCAATCAAAAGGGGCGAAACGGGTAACAAGATGAAGAAGTTTCAAGAGAAAGAGAGTGCATTTGAGTCAGAATTGGCCTTCTTGTCCCGTTTACACCACAAGCACTTGGTAAGGCTGGTGGGGTTCTGCGAAGAGAAAGATGAGAGGCTTTTGGTGTATGAGTACATGAAGAATGGAGCATTGTATGATCATTTGCTTGACAAAAATAACGTGGACAAGAGTAGCAGTGTCTTGAATTCTTGGCGAATGAGGATCAAAATCGCTCTGGATGCTTCGCGAGGAATTGAGTATCTCCATAACTATGCAGTTCCATCTATAATTCACCGAGATATAAAGTCTTCCAACATTCTCATTGACGCGACTTGGACAGCGAGAGTATCTGATTTTGGACTGTCATTGATGAGTCCAGAATCTGACCTTGATTACCGGCCAACGAAGGCAGCAGGAACTGTTGGATATATTGATCCGGAATATTATGGTCTAAATGTATTGACAGCAAAGAGTGATGTCTACGGGCTTGGAGTGGTACTTCTAGAGCTATTAACAGGAAAGAGAGCAATATTCAAGAATGATGAAAATGGAGGCACCCCAGTGAGTTTGGTGGACTTTGCAGTGCCAGTTATTATGGCAGAAGAATTGGCAAAAATTTTGGACCCAAGAGTTGAACCACCAGAGTTAAATGAGACAGAAGCAGTGGAGCTAGTGGCATATACAGCTATGCATTGTGTAAATTTGGAGGGGAAGGACAGACCAACAATGGCTGATATTGTGGCAAATTTGGAGCGTGCTTTGGCTCTTTGTGATACTAGTCATGGCAGCATTTCCAGTGGTACAGTCTCCATTGTATCAGACTGACACTCAAATCCTGATAAAGGGAATCAAAGTAGAACAATGTTTCCTCATTCCTATTGATTTTTTTTTTTTGAAAATTGTATGGGTATACTCTTGAGGGTGTAAAGACTAGGAATGTCACCTAACATCAAGCTGTAGCGTAGAATTTTGTGAAACACTAACGGCCAGTAAAATTCATCACTCTTAAATTTTCTTCTGCTATTCTCTTTATCAGACTAGATTTTGCAAACTGTAATCCTTGTATCCCTCGCACAAGGCATAATTTCAAACGATTCATTTGTGCTAATGCGTGTGACATTGTGTGCAAGTACTCTCAATTTTTTGTAACCACTCTTTTTGTCCTTTAAGCTACACGTTAAAGCAATGTACTGGATGCAACCTCTATGTTAAGGTTTAGGCTATAAGTTTAAGGCATTGTACTTGATGTAACGTGGAATTTCATAGCACTAATATTTGGTCGGAGGAGAAGGCACCGTCATGAACTACTTATTTGGCCACGCGTTGACAGGGAAGCTACTTGTAGTTTACCAGGTCTAATTGCAAATTTGACAAGCGTGTGAGAGAATAGGTGGGAAAGAGTGTGAACAACAAAGATTGGCTTCAGAAACATAATGTTAGTGTACTCTGATTCTACAGGTTACTATTTGTGAGAGTGAGTGGTTGAGCCATTGGGCCCTGAAGTGCTATAATTAACCCTTTTTCTTCTTTATCACCTTTCCAAACATGGACCCCATGAAAAATAGATTAGTCTACACATTTTTTAATTACTTAGAAGAAAGATATTGCTGACTTCTATGATGGGTGCAAGGGTCTGACTAGAGAAAAGGAACCAAATTCAGAAGTGGATTGGTTGATGACTTAATGGCTATTGGAGAATTGCTACTTTCTAATCACACGTCAGATAGGTGATGGAGTCATAACACAGGCTTTAGAGTAGACACATTGAGTCTGAAACAATTTGCCCTTCCTCTTGAAAATAAGTACTCAAGTCAAATTTTCTATAGGCTGGTCAAATATGGAAGAGTGGCTCAATGGCTGAAAGTTGATGACACATGATGCAAATTCTGCACATGCTGCTGGGCTAAGGATTCTGGGCCATAGGCCTAATGGGTTACTGAAGTGGGAATGAGTCGGGGCCCTGATGTTGATGATGAGTATGTCCTTTGTAATTAATGTGTGGTACTGATCCAACTCCCTTTTGTCCATTTATGTTTGCTATGAATGCTTATAGGTCAAGGCAAAATATCCCCCCAACACTGTGTATGGGTTCTTTGGTGCAATGTCAGCAGGGATAACTTTACAGGCATGCATCTAAACTGTGAACCCCAACTCAGAAAGGCTACATCTATATTTGGGATGACTGCTAAAACCGCTTGTTTTTGGCGTCTAGAAACTCAAAAGTAGATATTAAGATAAAATATTTTTGTTTTGAATGGTTCATTAACATGATTTTCGAATGCTATCTTATTAATGTTTACCACATGGCAACCAAAATTTGAAATTGTTCATACTTATTTATGTGGTTACTTCCAAGACTTACATGTCAATATAAAAAGCAAATAAGTTATGACAGCAATTATACTTAGAAACAAATAAACAACTAAGAGGTTCATTTCCTATCTGTGTAAGTCAATTAATAAAAAACTATCTTAAGTATGACCTTAATAGGGATAGTTATATACAGAGAGATAGATCATCCATATATTTCAGTTTTAATTAAAAAATTTATGACTAAACTGAATGGGAAACAAAAAGAAGGGTCATCACGT
This sequence comes from Phaseolus vulgaris, assembly GCF_000499845.2. Lineage (NCBI taxonomy): Eukaryota > Viridiplantae > Streptophyta > Magnoliopsida > Fabales > Fabaceae > Phaseolus > Phaseolus vulgaris. The sequence goes on from NC_023752.2 coordinate 57,400,509, forward strand.
TTAGGTCTTTTCTGTTAGCCTCTCATGAACATCAATAATTTGTTAAACCTATTTCTTCCAAGACTATTGTCTACTTAGAAGCGATTACGTATTTCTTTTGCCCTTAACCAAGATACCTTAACACGTATTGCTGTTATAGTATTAAACAAACATGCTCATTATGTATTCATGCTCGTTGTCAAACTTAATAATTGTTGTTTTAAACAATTTAAAATCAAACTAAACGCTTCTATGCTTTAAAAATAAGGCTTGTGGTGTCAGTGGAAAAAGAAAACTTAGATCCAACTACAAACAAAATTTCATATTCTATTCTTATAAATAAAAAATATATAATTATTATTATTTTCATTAGAATAGAACTAACTAACCAAATTCTTAAGTATAATCATCAACAAAACGGATAGAGACTTCGTATTCACAACATAATTAAAAAACTGTGAAATGATAGAGCATCAAAGACCAAAGCCAACATTTGATAACAGATGACTTAGAAGTATCCTCATACAAAACACGAATAATTTCCATGTTCATATTATGTAGTTTTATATTGACAAGCCTTACAAGATAAATAAGTCTCCTCAAGAAAACGAAACACACCACATTTTATTTCTTACATCATTAAATGGGGGCATTGTTGAAGATATCATCCAGCTACTACATACAAACTCATACTACTAACACGTCTTAATGACTGTACACAATGATGTAGAGTAGAAGGATGCACATAATCAATCAATGAACTCAAAGCGCATGAGAAGCTTTACAGAGGCGTATTTCTCTCCCTTTTGGCTATACAGTGGAATTGCTCGAATGCCACTTCGTAGCTCCCGGATAGGTATGCATGTTTGTCCACCAAAGTCATCTTTCTCAGACATGTCATACTCGTGAACTTCTATGCGAAGCAAGGCCAACTCTGGAACAGTAAGAGGGAACTCAAATGTCTCATTCCATGTAGGTAACCAATTATCCTCTATTGCCCTAGTTTTCTTCATTACAGTGTCACTAGAGACTCCAGCAATCCCCACCTGCATTAAAAGTTTATCAAATCACACAGTTGAGCCATCAAACAAGGTGAAAACAAAAGGGAAGGTATCATATGCAATGCATAGCAATGAACAACAATCCTTATGAATAAAAAACGCACTGCTGTGACAAGGTTCATATGCATTAAGAGATAATCAAAACTTACTCTTGTATAGAAGTCTGGAGGTGAGTATTGATCAAAGTGCGTATGCTTGAAATCATAATACCATCCTTCCCCCATATATACAGTCACCTAAGGATAGGAAGAGTATGGACTTTGTTAGTATTAAACTATACATGGATACTTGAATAAGGCAGCTGATTAATGTGAAACCCTGACCTTCAAAATAGTCTTCACAGGTAACTTGGCTTTAGGGTCGAAGACCTCATTGTCTGGACCAGTCTCTAACAGAAACTCTGGTTTTTTAACATAACCACACCCTCCATTGGCTCTGAACATTCCTTGCATCAACCAAAGAGATCTACCATGCCCCTGGTCATGAAACCAACCACAATGAAAACTGAATCCTAAAAAACAATATGGTAATCAATGATATAGTTCTTGACATAATGAGCGTGATAGTAAGCTATAGGTGGAAGAAATGTAAATTGGATCTCACACCCTAACTTTTGGAATCTTGCAGGCAATAAATTATAAAAAGGACCGCCCTATATTTTACTAATCACATTGATAGACATCAAATATTCATTGTACACTTTATATCACTAGATGTCAAATGTTTATTGAATTTTGTTGGCTACTTTAAGGTTAACAATTTCATCTCCCCCTGCCACCTCAGAAGAAATGAAACAACAAAAATGAAGATACAAAAACAATAGTAAAAATTTCCACACAAGAAAATATTAAATAAGGAAAACACAAAAAAGGAGGAGCGGAGACCAGGAAGAATGAAGAAGAAATATACACAAGACAGAGGAAGATACCTGCATGTTAAATGCAACCATCTGAGCTCCATGCATCCACCCAATTAATGGGTTATAATTTGACGAGTCAATGCGAGTACCCTTGGGATACACCCTCAAAATATTGCGCTGAGTAAATCTAGAGAAGGCCAACAGGAAATAAAAATTAATTCAAATTCGCATACACATCACACACCTCTTATAATTTGTGCACACACCCCCTCCCCCAAGCACATGATCCTATGTAGGGTCACAGCCTTGTCAACATTGATCAAAACACCACAAAAATTGCTACAATGGGCAAATATTCAACAAAAGTAGTAGAAATTCATCAAGCCAAACAGCATATAAAAAGTTTGAGTTTGTTTCAAAGCATAAGTTAACCATTGGACATGCTGCCAAGATCGTATTTTTGTTAATGTACTCAGAAAGTTCTAATATGAGCACAAACTGTCAGACAAGATCATAAGTCAACCAGCTATTAACATTAGTAAGTTTTAATGTCAGATACTTATTCAATGCACCGGAACAGGAGTACAATATTATGTGACAGTTGATTTTTACAACATTTTCCATGACAATAGAGCTAGAGGATGTTTATTCAATCATTCATTCAGACAAGGGGGTTTCAACCACATACAAATTAATTCTGCCTTGAAAAGACTTGCTCGTATCAATTTACAATACCTTACAATTTGTTTTCCATGATTTATAGCAGCCTTTTCAAGCTGTTGCTCACTTAAACTTAGACGTCTCACTTTATCAGGGTCCACTTTGAGGCATTCCTCTAATCCACCTTTAGGCTTCCCAGCATGAATGGCAATTAGGCGTCTATATTCTGGAGCTTCATTATTATTAGGTAACTTATCTGATTCATCAAATTCTTCCTCGTCATTAAGATCTTCATCCTCGTTGTTGTCCTAAAGATGTCAAAGCATAAAGTCATTTAACAAATTTACCTTAAAATATTAAATGCAGTGGCAATTAATATACAGGATCGATTTAGTCTCCAACCTTGTAATCCTCTATCGTACCACCTTTCAAGCTAGGGACTTCCTTTCCCCAAGCTTCATCCTCACTTGAACCCTTTCGGCGTAGTGAAACATCCCCCTTTTCCTTTAACTGCTGTGAATCATCCCCTTTATCCTTTTCTTTTGCTTCAAGATACTCCTTAGGTGGTTTTGTTGATATAATAATCCTCCTCTTAAGTGATTCAGGAGAAGGGAACTCCTTCACACTTTCGGTGTTAGGAGTAAATAGTATGTCTCCAAAAGTGTTTGTAACCATCTAATAATTTGGATAGGGTTGTCAACTATAGAGTGTAAGTACTATGAATCCCAATAAAATGCCAAGTATGTAACTAACCTCAGCCACTTTAGCCTGAAGATCCGGTGTAAGGTGGTCTTCTAGGGTTATTACAACTGGATATTCTGATGCCACAAAGGCATGTTCCTTAATAGATCTCAAACATCTGATGAGCTCTACAGGAGCAGTCAACGTCCTGTGTTAAAAAAAATAGACATGTAAACAAGTATATATCAAATTTTCAATTAAATAATTTCTGGATTCTGTTGGAAATGACAAACAATATATTTGATATAATATTATTTGCATATAATCTGTTCAACTACCATGATTTCAAGTTTAATTTTAAAAGGAAAAAGTTTCAAACTTATTCTTGAATTATGCCAGATTGCAGATGTCAAACTGCAATTGACCACCCTTTTACTTGATGGACTCTAGCAACATCAAAACTAATGCACCCCAATGCCAAAGGCTCTTAGCTTTGCAAAGGTATGAGAGAGGTTAATTGTATGCAACCTTCCCCTTGCATATGCAAAGAAACTCCCTTTCATATATGCAAATAAGCTGTCGTGATTCAAACTCATGACCAATTGGTCACCAAGGGGCAGTCTTACTATTGTGCCATGGCTCACCCTCACTCTGGCATCATCATTCTCAAAAAGATAAAAAAAAATAAAAATAGAAGGATAAGCCTTTATCGAGTTGTTGGAGGACCATCATTGTTTGCATAAGTTTATTCATCCTTTAAAACATTTTGTCTTGGAGGCTACTCATTCTTACACTCGGCATAAGACAGATAAATAATATTTTTCAAAACTGTTAAGAGAGTTAAATTACATTTTGAACTAAAATTTATTTATTTCAATTCTGCCTGATCACTACAGAAAAATGAGGGGAATGTATATAGGAGCTGGAATGAGTTCATGTATGAGAGTAAGTACCATTCTACCTGTAAACTACTAAACTTACCTTCCATGAAGAACATCTATATTATCCTTTGTTGCATTAGGCCATATGTCCAATTCAATCACCCTCACCCCTCTCTTTAGTGCATTTATAATGGGCACGTCACTGCAGTCGCTGCTCAACTGATTCCCAGTTAAATAGGAATTATGGCCAGTATATATGAAATAATGTGACAAGGGTAAAGTCATATCATGGTGCACCTGGAATGAAAACAATATTTGCACAGCACACAATGATCAGGATAAGAGAATGCATGCAAATAAGCATGATATAATATCAACATTTATCTAACAATTAGTTGTGGAAAATTTAGATCGAAATCAATATGTTAATCAAAGGTTTGACCCTAAACCCCTTGTGTAATGCCTCGGAGCCAGATTTTACCAAATTAAGGTACTAGAGGCACTAGAAACGAAGATCCTGAACTAAAATGACTGATTTCGAAAAACACAATTAAAACCAGCGCAAGAACTAAAAGGTAATGCATATCCGGAAGACAGTGTGGCACCACATAGCATATCCAACAACAAAGGGTATTCCCAAATGGACATAAAGCGAAAGCCTTCATATTCCCTGCAATGCCCGTCTTTCCATGAGAAGGAACCCTTAAGAGAAAGGCTCAATTGCATAAAAGATAAATTCATTCTGGAACCTGATCCTCAATCCTTTTATCATTTTCTACCACGTAACTTAACTTACAAATCTCACGGTCAACGAGTCAACCAAAGTTCAATAAAACACCAAAGTTCAGATATTTTTTGGGATAAGACCAAAAGTACAAGTTTAGCACTAGTAGACCAAGATTTTCCAAGGATGATGGCAAAAAAATAACACAATTGGAAAAGTACACCAAAAAACATGGTAGAAAGTAAAACCAAAGGGATAAATCAAGGTAACGAATCTAGAAAAGTCTAATCTAGGAAGAAGAAGGGCACCCGAGTAGATAGTAAACAATGCCAAATCCAGATCTCGCTGACCCAACAGACTCTGTCAAAAACCAAAACAGGAAAACACAAAAACCCAGTTCTTTTCTGTTTTTTTGCTTACCCCACGAGAAGGAATAAGAGGGGGGTTATCATCACTGAAGAGGTACTTGAAGAAAGATTCGAGATTGAGGCCAACGCTTCTGCGATGGAAATGCCTGAAGCTGTCGATGATGACTTGCGCCTCTTCTTCAGTGGCCTTCTCTTGCTTTTGCACTTCAACAAGGAACCTTTTCAGATGCGAAGGTGTCATGATCTCATTCTCAGCGTAGTCCTCGAAGAGGGTCTTGATCTCCGACGGCGCCTCCGCCAGGGCCAGCTTGAACCGCCGGCGCCAGCAGAAGCACACGCTGTATGTCTGCTTCGACATCACTAGCTTCTTTTCTGTTGTCTGTTCTCTTTCAGTGACTAACCACGCAATTATATGAGAGTAAGTGTGAGTTTTTGCGTGTGGATTCCGAGTTTACTTCAACCTTCTTGTTGTGTTGTGACAATTATAGAAGGAGAATACGAAAGATGTTGTGTAGTGAATGTGAATTGTTACACAATCCAAAGGGTGAGGTGGATCCACCCTTCAACCCGTTACCCACTGTTAAACACCTGTGTGTATTCTACAATTAAAGATGAGTGAAAATATTATCTTTATATTTATCATGTCAACGATGAAAAGGAGAACATTTAATTTTATATGAAAGGTAAGAGGTGTATTAATGACAATGGTAATGAAATTGAAATTAAAGTATAAATTTTATTTTTTTAATTTTTTTTTAAGTAAAACATTAAATGTCAAAGTGGTCCCACTCAATTTTATTAATGTTTACTACTTCGATAAAAAAATACTTTTTAACAAAATTAAATTTGACTACTATAGTCTATTAATTTATTTTTATAAAAATGTCAAATAATTGGGTCAGAAGGAATAATTTTTAAAAGACAAATGATGCTTTGAAAATTTTAATTTTAATTGTTATATATAATTAATGTGTTTAGATAATAAAAAATAAATTTATAATTAAATAATATAAAAAAATACTAAAATAATAGTATTGGGATGGTAATATAATTGTATAAAAAATCTGAATTCTCAATATACTATTATCCTTTTAAAAAATCATTTGCCAATAAAATAACAAGACAAGAAAAATTATAGTATAATTTGTCTTTACATATATATAAAAAATAAGGAGGAAGAAGTTAGTGTAAGAAATTTTCTAAATTGTTATTTTTAGAAATTTTTAAATATAATTAGAATTGTTAGATACTTACGTTAACCCAATATAATAACATACTCCAAAATTTAGATATAATTATATAATCTCATAATATTATTACATGAATAAAATGATTGAAAATTTATGATTAAAAGAATTGATTTTATGTTTGGATTGCATTTTGGAGATCATTACTTCAATATAATTGGATATTTGAATTGAATTTATTTAATAAATATCAAATAGTTTTACAATTTTGGCAAAATTTATATAGTTAATGTAAACACGAATTTTTAATTTAATATTTGAAATAATAAAATTAATGTGTCCATCCATATTTCACCTACTTTTGACTTTCTTTTTCACAAATAATATAATTCTATTTAATATTTATTGAAATGAGAAAAAAAAAATACTAAAATTGGACTGAGTTGTATATATCATATATAATTTTAATTTAAAACAGTTAAACTGAAGTCATTATTGGTGATAATAACTTCAATTAAACTTAAGTCGTAAGCCGTATTTGATGATAATGACTTCAACTATATTAAATTTTATTGAACTTGTAATTATTTATCTAATTTTAAAATATTTGTTTCTAAAAAATAATAAATAGAATTATACCATTTGAATAAAAAAAACCCTACTTTTGACATGCTTATTTTTATCTGTACATAGTATTTCAACAAAATTATGTATACAAGTAAAGTGGAAATAAATTTACACAAGACACATTATAAGTAAAAATATCAGAATCTTGCAAAAAACATGGACAGATTGTACAAAAAATTTATTCTGAAGATAGAACTAAACCAACAACATCAGCATTTCCGAAATAAACTCAATCTGACAAAAAAAACGTCATCAACATAAAAACTAAATTTTATCAGTAACATACTATTTTAGAAAATTAAATATTTTTTTTGTAAAAATAAACATGGATAAATATTTTTTTTAGCATATAGGAAATGTTGATTTTTTTAAGTATGTTATTTTGGTATTGCATCGAAGATGTTAACTATAAATTCCATAATCATATCTAATATGAAAATTTTTATTTAAAAATATTAAAAAAAATTATCTAAGATGATGAGATAATTTTTATTCATGAGTTTTAATTAGTGTCACACATTATTTTTAAGATTTCTTAGTAATTTTTATTTTAATTTAAAGTGTTTTCACATAATTTTTCTCTCAATAATAATCATTCATCAACACCAATCATCCTTTCAATTTCATGTAAACCCAAACCATTCCTCTGTCTTTAAATAATTGTGAACGTGCCAACATTATCTATCCATTTGCACCATAAAGTAGACAAAAAAAAAATGTTGGTGTAGTATATATTCACATGTTTTGAATGGATATTTTTAAATGGTACTCAGAATTCAGAAATAGTGTTAATTTTGTTTTGGTCCCACATCATGCAATTGTTCCAAATGTTGACCCACGCTTTAATAATTTTGAAAGCTGTAATGTAACGAACCTTTTGTCATGTATCTTCCTACTTTAGTTAGTGTTTTTAGTGGAATAGTTAACGTTTAATCATCTCTTTTGTTAATTAATTATACAAGATTACACTTCTTAAAATCTCATTGCATGACAATAACTTTTTCAACTTTGCTACTTCCCATTTCATTTGTAACCCATGCTTCATTAATTTTATCTTCGTGGTAAATTTATTGGGTAAATTACCTTGTCTTCCAAGCAAATTAATTACATGTCATAATAATTTCTGTTGATGTTTGTTGAAAGAATAGGAACTTGTTTAGCTTTGTTGGGTCCGAAATATAACATGAGAATACTATGTAGTTCCCATATCTTCTAGAATGTTTAAGCATTATTTGGATCCATGAGAACAACAAATATGGCTTCTTGTTTTGTTTGCTTCGATAGATCAAATTCCCGAGTATAATAAATGTTTAATCATGCATTGTATGAGATTACGATATTTTATATACAAGTACAATGTGTATTTTATTCTATTGTTTAGTTCTATTTTATTCTATTGTTTATTTCTATTTGATAGAAGACATTTAGGTTATACTCTTTTGATAGTTTCAAAGTGTTTTGATGGTTAAGAAAGATATTTTGACAATTATGAGATATGCACATAACTATATATATAAGAAAACAAGAAGTGAATGTTATGTTAATCCATATTTAATATTGGATTTCAAATCCTATTTATTTATGAAACTTCTTTAACGAGAACTAGACTTGATAACATCTCATTTGTAACGGGTAGATTAATTTGAAGAAAATCATAAAATTATTATTGTTTCTGAATAATGAAAATACTATTTTTTCCCATATAGATTGATTTAGACTTCCTATTATATTCATCGTGATTTAATAAGAATTATTCTTATTCATAATGGATCATTTTGATGTACGAAAGTTATAATGAAAAATTATTTTCATATAATAATTTGTTCCTATATATATATATAAATGATTCAATAAAAAATTTAATAAAAAAAAAATAACAGACCGAGACAAAAACCAATGAAATAAAATCAAAGATGAAATAATATGTTAAGATATATTGTTTATTAGTATTTTTTTTAATATGTTATGATTTACCGATATATTGCATATATATTGTTATATATATATATTTTGCGAGAAATTAAGATAATTTTATCTTTATTTTTTTCTGTTTCTTGTTTTGTGTTTTTTTTGGATTTTCTTTGTTATGGTACATTTGTTACATATGGGTAGAATATTTAATATGGTATTAGATTAAGTTAAAGTCTACTCTTTTTAAGCTTTTTAAGCTTTTGTCTTTTTTTTTTCCTTTCGTGTACCATTCTTGTTTCTTCATGTTTTTCTTATATATATTGTTTTTTTCTTTCTTCCTTCATTCATGGAGTCATCAATCACTAAAACATAATCCTGAATCACTGTTTGAACCATTTCAATCTTTATTATTTCCATCCTAGAGAGAATCTAGGTGTGATTTACACCTCTTAATGAGACCAACTATTACTCTTGGATCAGAAATATGAGACATGCTCTCTTATTAAAAAACAAGCTAAAACTCATTGATGGGAGTATTATTGTTTCGCAACATAATGATCCTACTTTTGAAGCATGGAAAAGCTTGAATAATTGAGACCTATACAAGTTTACATACCTAGCATGCATACAGAGAATCATGCATTTGTGATAAACAATTGTCACATGTTATATTTTCTTATTTTTGATAAATATATTTTTTGTATAATTTTTTTATAGAAGTTATAGTTACGTTGTGTTTATATATATATATTATTAAATTATGTTTTGGTATGTCCAATAATCTTACATAATTTAGGAATTGAGATTAAGAACAATTTATATACTTCTTGCTTTTAGAAATTGAGATTAAGAATAATTTATATACTTTTTCTTTCTTAACTTGATCTTTTAAGTCACCGAAATATCTTATAAGTAAAAAACGTGATAGAGTTTCAAAATTCAAATCAAACAATGTCTTGTTTATTTTCGGATTCGTATGTAACGATATATGAATCTACTAGAATATCCAAATACAAAGGGCAAAGCAAGGGTCTCCTCCAAAAGAGTTGCAGGCTGAATGAATGGATGAATTGTGATGAGACATGTCCACTAACATGGAGAGAGATTCACCATCCACAATCTCCCTCGTCATATTGCATATACTTGACTGTGTCAGTAGAAAGGTGGCATATGCCACCTTGTGTGACTGTGTTGACAAACATCTGTCAACTGATTTATTTATCAACATCATTGTGAGGGTATGACATCAAATTCTCATATCTATATTATGTCTTTCTGGTCTCGGGTTCAATCAGCATACACCTTAAAACTTACATGACTCTCACCACATGATGTAAAAACTAAGGTGCTAATATGTTTATGTTGTGCTGAAGGTGAAGAAAATAAGTTAGATGACCTCTTAAGCTCATAATATTGTTTAAAACAGTTAGAGATGAAGATAATCTATAGTTACAACAATCTTTCTCGATGAAACCTAGTCACTAATAAAAAGAAAAACCACCTAGGAATATGAAACCATGTTACATGCCTACTAAGTAATTGGCTAATCTTGTAGTTCATTTGAACTGAAACCGCATTAAAAGCTTTACAGTTTTCAATTGCTCGCCCTTCTCATCAAATAGTGGGACTACCCGGAAACCAGATCTTAGCTCAGGGACTGGGAAACATGCTTGCCCGCCAAAGTCATCCTTTTCATGCTTATCATACTCTCGAACCTCTATCCAGAGCAAAGCTAGTTCTGGAACACACAAAGGAAATTCAAACTCTTCATCCCAAACGGGAAACCAATCATCATAAATTATCTTGGTCTTCCTATTCACTCGATCAGCGGGTATTCCAACAATGCAAACCTGGTACATAGAGTAATTAAATAATAAGTATAACATATTTTTGTTTCTGTCATTTTTGCCATTGACAACTTCATTACAGACAAAAAGGGGTTTCTAATGATCATTTTTACACAATCTTGAAACTGTACAGTCTTCTCTTCAAGGTATATAAACCCATGCATATGGTGAAATGCACTTGTATAGAGATACTATAAAAGTTGAAGGGTTTATAACAATTATATTAACAAAGTTCATCCCAGTCACTAGTTGGAAGGGTATCAATCAATATCGAAACACGATGACTACGACCAATTTTTCAAGTTTAATCGCAAAAACCATCTCATCACACATGTCCATCTACTGACTGATTACTAATCCTAATCTGCAATACTAGCAAACTTATCGAACTCACCTTTGTGTAAAAGTCTGGCGGAGAGAATGTATCGAAGTGTGTTTTACTGAAATCTGTGCTCCACCCGTTTCCCAAAAACACTTTTACCTATAGGTTGACAGGGGAGAAGTTTAAAGTATGTCACAAAATCAATTGGTTTCCTTTTCAAATAGTATCTTACCATCAATGTCTTTTTCACTGGCATTGGTTTTTTAGGATCAAAAACCTCATCATCTGGGCCTTGTTCTATCAGAAATGAAGGTTTTTTCACATAACCACACCCGCCATTCGCTCTAAACATCCCCTGCATATACCAGAGTGATTTTCCGTGCCCCTGATATAGAAAATGACATGCTAAAATGTTAGCATCAAAGGATGCATAAAAACAAAATAAAAATTAGATCATACTAGTTACTGGCATATCACTATTAACAAAATACCTTACTAAGAAAATTTTCACAAAATCTATATAGCATTGAAATAGTGTACACTGTACAGCAACGAATTAAATGTAAAAAATATAAATCAATATGCATCAACCTTGCTCCACAACAGAAATTGGCCCGAAGATGCAGCCAAGATTCACCAGTTTCCTAAACATCCAAGTATTCAAATAGATAAACTGTATAACAACAATTTGCACATGGACCATATGCTGTAGAGTGCATAAAGACTAGGGGATAAGCCTTTTATTTGAAACGACCTTGGTCATAAATCCCTCACCTGCATGTTAAATGCCACCATCTGAGCTCCGTAGATCCATCCTATATGTGGCCTGTAATTTGAGGAGGTAACACGTGTTCCCTTTGGATACACCCTGATAATATTCTTCTGTGTATACCTTGAAGCATAAAATGCAACCACCTTATTTAACAAGCTTTCAACTATAAAGAGTAGTATGTATTTGCAGTTAGCAGTACTATGTACTACGTAGGATACCTAACAATATCTGATCCATGAGCGATAGAAGCCCTTTCAAGTTCCTGCTCGCTCAAGCTCAAGCGCTTTACACCCCCAACAACATTTAAGTGGTCCTTTACATTACCCTTTGGCTTCCCAGCATGGATTGTAATTAAACGTTTGTACTCTGATATACTCTGTTGGTCTGGTTTTTTATCACGGGCATTCAAGCTTTCCTCATCAAGATCATTTCCATCGGACTATCCGGTTAGGGGGGGAAAAGATGACATGAGCATGCAGAGCTTATAAATGTAAATCCAACAAGAAACTAATCCGTCTTTATGCTCACCTTTTCATCAGCAACTTCCAATTCAGTGATAATGCCTGGCGATGATGTTCCTTCATCAATTGATTCCCTCTCACTGTCACTATCCTTGAATGGCTTGGATTCAAGATATTCTTTTGGTGGTTTGGTTGATATAAGAATTCGACCTTTCACCGACTCTGGTGTGGGAAATTCTGTGAGAAGATCCGTCTCAGGATAATATAGCAGATCTCCAAATACTTGAGCTACCATCTGCAAATAAGATTAAATTTGCGTTCAATGCCTACACAAATAGGAACTTGGAAGTAAGATTCTTTCTGTGTGTTGGGAAGGGGTTAACAATAGACCTTACCTCTGCAACTTTAGCTTGAAGAAATGGTGTAAGGTGGTCCTCTAAAGTTATAATTAGTGGGTACTCAGATTTAACAAAAGCATACTCTTTTATGGACTTCAAACATTGGATAAGTGAGACAGGAGCAGTAAGTGTCCTGAAATATTTCAGAAAATGTTGAAAGCAGATGATTATATAAATTGCACCATGAATGTCTGAAATGTATAAAAGATCAGCACCTTCCATGAACTACGTCGATATCATCTTTAGTTGAATTTGGCCATAAATCTAGTTCAATTACTCGCACACCTTTTTGCAAAGCCTTTATGATTGGCACATCACTGCAATCGCTGCTCAGCTGATTCCCAGTCAGATAGGAATTGTGCCCTGTATATATGAAATAATGTGACAACGGAGCATTCATATCATGATGTACCTGGCATGACATATCATTCATATAGTCAAGAAGATATAAAAAAAACTTACATTCAAATAACAACACTACAGAATAGGTATATACTCGTTTTTCTAGTGTCATTATAAATTGGCTTTAATACATGAGGATAGGATAGATGATTTTTATCCTTATAAGTTAAATTGTATTTTAATAACAAAATGAAGATATCAAATTTAATAATAATATGTACATGAAATAAGAAAAGAACTACAGAAGATAAAAGTTATTTGTAGAGTATTTATTTTAATTATTTAAATATTATGACTACAGTGAAACAAAATTACACTTTAATTGACTAAATTAAGTATTCAAGACAAGTTTTTTTAAAGTGTTGTGTATAATAAGTTAGTCTTTGCTAGGTTAAATAATGTGATGTAACACTTCACACCTATTCCAACCTGTGTGTCCCTTTGAAATAAAAAGACTAAAAATACGGATGGCAACTTAAGCAGGCTAATGCGGGTGCAATCACTTGGGTTGGTCTATGTGGACTCAAAACGCATAAAATAAATGTGCTTAAAAAAAGTGTGGAGGGTTAATGATGGGACGGGTTTATTCATGTAATTAATAATAAAAAAATTACTATATTTTAATGCTATTGATTTGAAATAATAATAAAAATGTTTTTGAGGTCAAGATACTCTGAGAATTAATTATTATAATTTTATAGTAATTTAGATATAATTTTTTTTATAAAAAATAAATTTTATTATCAATTATAAATTCATAAGATACAACTATATAAAACATTAAAATAAATCATTAATACAATATTTATATTTTATTTTTTAAAATTTTTTTGCTTAAACAGTCAAATCCACAAGATAATAGGCCAAACATTATACAAAGTGAGTTGACAAAATTAATCCACAAATCTTACATAAAATTACCCAACCTACTTTTTACAGAATGGATACTACAGGCCAACCCTTATTGTGATATAACTCAAAGGAATGGTTTGAAAGCTAAATTCTATGTGTTTTAAAAAGTTATTAAAACGGCTCTCCCATTTTTTGTATGTTGTATTAACTTTTCCATTTGTCCTTTTCTTTCTCATCTTTGTCCAGTAAAAAGAAGTTAAATAATTACAAATGTAAATTAGTATAACATTCAATAATCCAACAGAATATACAAATATCCTCGTGATAATCACTATCCTTTTAAAAGCTTTTTCCTAACTCTAATCCCTTGAACAGAGATAATAGAAATATGTTTTTTTCTGTGTATTTTTCTCTCAAAAATAATTTCGAAAGTATGTATCTTCCGAATCGATAGTTCTATTTCATATACCTGTTCTGAAATCGGTAAATTTATTCTAATAGGTGAAACTTTTCTTCAATTTTATTCAAATGTGTAACTTTAAAAAAAAAAAATCAATATGTTATCAACCTTTTAAGTATATGTAAAGAATGTTTTAGATATAATCTTTCATATCTATTTTCTTATCACTCTTTCCTCACTTAACCTTGTCTAACTACTTAAACTAGCTTAGTTAAAATGAAAAGCAGAGATTTTTAATGGTTTAAGAACACTAAAAAATTATAAGTAATTTCATTCTTGTAGGAGTTTAACTTCAATAACCATTGAACTGAAATTGTGATAAAAATAGAGCTATATTATGTTAATTAAAATTATGTGTGATCTAAAACACATAGAAACCCTGAGACATGTTCAAATTTTTTTGAAAGATGCAATTGAAGAAAAATTGCACCAATTGGATAAATTTAACTTAAAAATAAAATAAATCCCTGTTAAAGCATTTTTAGATTACATTGGTTAATGATTTGGTTTAACTAATCCCTTCCTCCTAATACAAGCAATCTCTTTTCATGTTCTAGCCTTTCTTGTTAGTTTTTTTTTTTAATATTAGTTTCCTCACGTTCTAATTGATGTGAGAGTTGAGAAAGTCACGGGCATTAAAATATTAATTAAATCTAACTATTTTAATCAAACCCTGTTCATGAAAATCTCAACAGAACATTAACAATAAGCTAACAAACAACGTGACAAAATGATAATATGAAAAGGTAAAGAAAGAAGGTAAGAGAAACGTTTTTGTTATAGTTGCACGTGTTTGAGAGAGGGACCTGGGATTTGAGAGCATCGTTGAAATCGACGAGGAACAAGAAGCGGAAGAACTCGTCGAGCGTGAGACCGGTGTTCTCGGAGTCGCATTCGGTGTTTTGTGCGCGCGATTGCAGGACGGTTTCCACGATGCGGTTGGAATCCTCTTCTGTGTAGTCCGATTCGAGTTGGTGATCGTGCAGAAAGTGGAGGAGCTGGTCGGCGGACATGGAGTCGGCGCCGTCGGCGAAGAGGGAGAATGCGTCCTTGACGTCCGGGGGAGGGGCCTGCTCGGAGATGGCATAGGTCCGGTTGAAGTACTTGAACATTTTGTAGCTGTAGGTGACGGAGGCCATTGTTACATTCAGTGAATGATTTGACGGAGAGAAGGAAGAAGAAGATGAAAAAGCGATGGGTATGAAACATTAATGGATTAATGGATGAAAGTTTGGAGTTGGGGATTTTGAGAGACAGAGAGAAGTCCCATAAATGGCATGCGATTTAACAGGGATCCACTGTTTACACTTTAGCCACACTTTTTTAATTCATTAATTAAAACTCAATTCTTAATTCATTAATTAATATTTAAACTAATTAAATAAATACTTACAAAAATTATGTTGTTTCGTATTATTTAACTTGCCACTACTAAATTCCTAAGCAACTATTAATTTCGTTGAATGAATGTTAAATTTGCTTTTAAGTTTTGTTTCTTTAGCAAAATTAAACTAATCATTGCTGAAATTGTGAAAAAGAAAACCAGAAAGTCTAAGAATCTAGGAGAATTATTTAACCATTCAATCATCCAATTTTACATATTCTAAACAGTCAAATAAGTTTAAAGTGTACTAATTAACACATACAAAACATAAATTTCATGCAATAGTTGATATTACTCTAGTAGAACATAACAACCTAAATTCAACTAAAAAATTAACATTATTTCAAAATCAAACATTTAAAATGTCAACTTAAAACCTAACATTCAAGTTTAAAGAAATAACAATGCATTTGTTATGATTTATTTAGTTATCTCTAAATATCAAATCATTAATTCTCAAATCAACAAAATTACATAATCAAGATTGAAATTAAAATAACATATTAATTTATATATCAATTGATACAAACTATTTTAATAACTTTTCACTAAACTAAATGTTTTAAATTTAACTTGTAAGTAAATAATTGTATTAAACATTTAAAATATAGATTTTTATTTGTTAAAATCATCTTATACCACTCAAATAAATTTTGTGTGTGTATGGATGACAAATAACTCGTTTTGTGGACATTATCTGAATACGAGTATGAGTTTGGATATGACTGATACCTCATATGGAGATGAGAATGTGTACGTACATATTTGTCCCATCCTCATACACATCCCAATACATATCACCATTCTCATCTTTGTCCTTGTTTTAAATTATTAAAACACCTTTAATTTATTAGGCAACATAAAAACTTATATTAACTTTTGTTTGGTACTTAGTTTTGTAACTTATTAATAGGTTATACATTTGATTATTTTTACTTCAATTTATAATTATTTGACCTTTATCCAATTATTATTTGATACTCTCATTTGAGAATTATACAATTATATTTTTTTCTTGATATTTAACATTTGAGAAAAGAAAATGTATATTCTTTTGACATTGAATACATGATAATATCATGTCATTTGGTGTGATTTTTATATTTTTTATAAAAAAATATTTAAATGATATTTGTAACAACGAGAATGAGACAAAAAAATTCATAATATCGAGATAAGAATGTGGATGAATTTTTATTTTGAGAATGATATGAGTTAATCAAACCTATACACTTTTTAACTCGTTCTTATCGTAACTATATGTGTATTTATATATATGGATTTTTTTTAAGAGAATAAAATGAATATTTAAAAATAAATTTATATATTAATAATTTATTTAGATTAAGAGTAAAAAACAAGAAAATGAAAGAAATAAATGAAAAAAAGAAAATAGAATAAAAATTATTTGTGGTTTGATTGGCCTGAATAAACATAATGATCTCTCTAAGCTTATTTGTACGAGTATAAATAAATAAATAATATAAAAATAATTTTACTAATTAAAAGTTTATATTATACTCTATTTTTTTTCTTCGTATAAAAATAGTTACTATTTAAAAAAACGTCTTAAGAATTATTAAACCACTAAAAAACTTGAAATTAAAAATAAAATATATTTTTTTTACTTTCATGACATTTACGTCCTGTTTGTTTCAGAATGGAAAGAAGAAATTGTGAAAATCAATACACATACAACAAAAACACACGAAAATTGATTTTTTTTTTCAATCAAAACTTTCTTTGCTAGATTGCGAAGAAAGTCACAATTTACTAAATAAATATATATTTATTTAATTAATTAATTACAATTTATTTTCTTATCCTTATTCTTTTCATTTTACATTTAAATTATTATTATTATTATTTATAATTTAAATATAAAATTATAAAAAATAATTATTATAAAATAACATAATTAATCATATTATATATAATAAATTATAAATATAAATAATAATAATAATAATAATAAATACTTTTTAATAATATAGAAATAAATTTATATAATAATTATATTAATTACAAAAAATAAAGATAAAAATAATAATATATTTAATGTAAAAATAATTTTTTATCAAATATTTATAATTATAAATATTTAAATAATATTTTAATTAAAATAATTATAATTTATAAATAAATAAATAAAATTAATTTTTTAACAAATTTTAGATATAAAGATAAATTTGTAAACTTACATTCTTATCGATTTAAAAAAATATAATTTCAATTATACCTATCACATCACTCACAAACTTTCACAAATTTTCGTTACACTTTCCACTTTATTTACCTTAATTAATTCAAATACCTTAACTTTCTTTACACTTTCTCTTCAAATCATCTCAAATTCACTCCTCATTTCCACTATCTCATCCAAACAAAGCATTAAAGAGTAAGTTAAACGATGAAATAATTATAATTCTCATAAATACACTAAAGCATTTTCTTATAAATTATAAATTTGGTGGTTCAAGTCACCAAATCCAAACAACACCTTAATAAAAAAGTGGTGTGAACTGTAACAGTTGCAATAGTAAAAGTAATTCCAAACATTTGATTTTGAAATGCTATTCATGCCCCTTCGTTCACCTTTTTTTTTAAAAAAAATCTTTAATAGAAAATATAATTTTCATAGAAGATTAAAATATATAACTATATTACTATGTCATAAAATCCTATACATCTTATTAATATAATATAATTAATGACCAGTCAGTTCCTTTTCTATTTTTTAAAAAAATTTTATATTTAGGTATTATTATGGTTGTGTTTCTCCATTTTTATAAGAAAAAGCTTATTTAATTGCTTTCGCTATTATTTTCCAAGTACAATTTCGCTTCCTAGAAAGAGATCATATGAAAAAACACATTCCCAAGGATGAGGAAGATGATTACCCATTACGCATTTGACCAATTTTTTGGTCCAACACAATATTTGGTGGAAGGTTTTTTTCCCTTCATAATTTTTGTTTTAAATATATGGTTAGAAAATGGATATATTTGTTTGTTTGAAAATAAATAATCATTGATAATTAGATTTATTTGTTTCAAAATAATAGAATTATATATAAATTTAAATAACCTAATAAGATATTTGTCGTATATTAAAATAAATATTAACTGCATATAAAAAAAGCATTGATTTTTCTTTTACATTGATTTTTCCTTAATGTCTTAAATAATTTTTTATTGCAATGTATTTTCGTAATTCTCTTTAATCTTCTATAAGGAATTCCTTATAGAAGATATATATTCTTTTTCGGTAGCCCTACTTAAACCACTAAAAAGGGTAAAAATATTAGTGTGAAGTAAAGGAGGTGGTTTGGGTTTTTTACAAAAATCATGCAATTCCCTCTCAATATTATTAGAATAGTCAAAATAATAAATTATAAATATGAATAAGTTGTGTAAACCAACATCGTTTTATGTTGAGTAAATCGTTATATTTATGTAAGATTTTATTTTGAGTAAATCGCTATGCATGATTTTATTGTGAGTAGAAGAAAAATAAATAAATTATATCAAATTAAAATGACTTTAATATGAAAAGAATATTTTAATTGATATATAATTGAAATTATATGAATGTCAAAAAATAATTGAAACGGAATATAAATGTAATAATTTTGGTTTTTTTTATATTAAAATTGTATCACATCTATTAACTTCATTGTTGTCTGTGACTTTGTTTTCTGACCACTAAAATAACTATGTAATTTGAAAAAAAAAACTACAAGTGGACAGAATCTTATTAAAGCCAACAAAAATTCAAAAGCAGTGTCTGCAAGCATTAATCATTTAGGAAAACAATAAAGAAAAATAGGAAAAGTGGAGCCGAATTACCCACCCTTGTTTTCCATCCTTTTTATGGTACTCTTCTTCTTTCATTGAAACTCTCATCAAAACAAGTGTAATAATGGAAATAATAATAGGAAAATAATGAAACCACTAAAATAAATTATTACCACTCTACTAAGCTATTATTAAACTATGTAGCACACGAATACTCATATAAGACAGACACCAATATAAAAATATGTGTATAATTTTTAAAATATAAGATAAAAAAAATAGATCTATATATCATATAATTATAAATTATATAAATTAATAATAAATATTTATGTTATTAAGTATGTTTCAGTTTTTTTTTACAGAAAAATACTTTTTATGACTGGTTCAAAATATTTGTTTTTTATTTTTATAATCATAATAAAATTTTATACAATAAATTTAAATTTTTAAAAAATTAATGTATTTTTTATTTTTAAAATTATGTCTTTAGAAAATTAATGTATCTTACGAGTATCATACTAATATTTGTATATGTGTGACATCATTTCTTGTCGGTGTGACATCATTTCTTGTCGGTGTGACATCACTCCAGCGTATAAATGAAGTCAGATACAAATTTAGTTGTAGTTGTAGCTGGTTTGTATGGAAAACGACTAATCCAGTGTAAGAGAAATACAAATGAAGTCATTATACTACGGACGAGTTTATTTGTTTTTGTTTTGTATTGAATTCGTACAACTTAAATTTAGCACCCTCCATGTCCAAATATGATTTTCTCCAATTTTATTTTATATTCAAATCGTTCTATCATGACAAGACCTTTTTATTTTCCTTCTAGCACAACTTATCCATAGTGATATTTTTTTTCCCATTCCAATGATACTGAAAGCAAATTGCACCATTTTGGTGAAATAACCTTAGTTTGCTTTTTGCTTTGCTTTGAGGAAGTCCAAAATATGCAAATATGCAGTATAAACTGTTCAACTGTTCAGTGATTAATCATGAGAAGCAATTATGTGTTGAAAGCATGCAATGTTAGAGGTGAAGGGTATATCCAAGATGAGTGATCTCTATTTTGTACAATTCATTCAAACTGAAATCGCATCAAGAGCTTTACAGATTTAAATTTCTCTCCCTTTCTGTTGTATAAAGGCACAGAGCGAAATCCATGTTTTAACTCTGACACTGGTAAACATGTCTGCCCAGCAAAGTCATCCCTTCCCTGATCTTTGTCCTTTACTTGTATCAGCAGCAGTGCAAGCTCTGGAACACTTAAAGAGAATTCAAATTCTTCATTCCAAACAGGAAACCAGTTGTCCATCATGACCTTTGTTTTCTTCTTTGCAACATCACCAGGCATTCCAATAACACGGATCTGTCATACAACAACAATAAGATACACACAATTTTTTGTTTCTTCCTTTTATCTGGTGAAAATAGCCTCTCAAAGTTTCTGGTTGAGAGGAGTAAATAGGATCGAATCAAAAGTTCAGAACATAAGAGTATGTGCATCTTTAGGCTTTTCTGGTAGTGAATGTTGGACATTAAAAGGATAATCAGAGAAAAGAGAGAGCAGTGAAAATGAAAATGTTGAGATGAATGTATAACCACGTAAGAAAAGCCAGAATAAAGAAATGATTATATAGTAAAAGATACTGATGTACATGTGCTACTAATTGAGGAAAATATAAGAGATTAGTTACACAAACAAACAAGGTCATTGGAGGCACTAACAAGGAAAGTTAATTGCATGGTTTTTAATTCTGTCAAAAGGAGAGACAAAGAAGAACATTGAGAGAACTTATTAAGAGGATCCAACATTGAGTTTACAACATTCATGATCAACGATGAAGCATCCAACATCAAGTTCTAAGGGAAACACATTAGACCTTCAACTGACCTTAGTGAAGAAGTCTGGCGGAGAGAACTTATCAAAGTATGTAGGGGTGAAATCTGAGCTCCATCCATGTCCCATGTATACTTTAACCTGTTATTGGACATGACAACATAGCATATAAATATCACCTAACAAAAGAATGTGCATTGCATAATTGAATGATGAATGGTTACCTTTAATGTCTTCTTCTTCACTGACTGTATCCTTGCAGGATCAAACTCATTGCCACATTGATGCTTCTGCATTAGAATTTGAGGTTTCTTTACATAACCACATCCTCCATTTGCCCTGAACATTCCCTGCATCAACCACAGCGATTTGCCATGGCCCTATTGGGGAGGAAAAATGGTAGAACTGTAGAAGGTTAGAATTCTTGGCAAAGGCAACAAGCAAATGAACTTAATGTACATGTCTTCGAAAAAATGTTCAAGGCACAATACTTCTAATTGCACAAAGTATCATCTATTTCTAGGAGAAGGATTCAAGATGTGATTCATTTGAATTTTGATACAGTTGTATTAGACATATATTTACTTATAAACCCATTCAATTTTCAAAGTGCATATTGGATTGGTGCACAACAGAAAACAGCTGAAAGATGTGATTCAGGTTTCACTAGGTTACCCACTACTACTCCATGAAAACACAAGAAGCAACACTCTAAAAATTCCAAAATCCAAAAACCTTTATTTATTTGAAAAAGTTAGCCTTGGTCATAGTTCCCTAACCTGCATATTGAATGCAACCATCTGAGCCCCATACATCCACCCAATATGTGGCTTGAAATTTGTGGATTTGACACGCATTGCACTCGGGTAAACCCTGAGGATATTTTTCTGTGTGAACCTGGAAAAGTAAGAGCTTGAATCAGACAAGTCACAGATAACTACCTAGCCTACTATAAGTGTTAACTGTTGAAGAAAATAACAAGAAAAGATGTATAATGAAAGTCATCCTTGTAGCTGAAACTATAAATTACGGGCATGTTTGGATAATTTTCACAGTAAATGCTTAAAAGAGAAAATAAATTTCTCTGCAAGATAATAAATAGCTTATACACAAGTTAAAGTCGGTTTGGATTACTTTTTTCTGTTAGAATGACAAGTACCTAAGAATATCTGCTCCATGCGATTCTGAAGCCTTTTCAAGAGTATTCTCACTCCAACTTAGGCGTCTAACTTCACCTTCAGTTCTCAATTTCTCCTTCAGGCAACCCTTCAGTTTCCTATTATGGATAGTAATTATGCGTTTGTAATCAGGTGAACACTCCAGATATGGTTTCTGGTCATATTCGCTTGCACTTATGCTTCCCTCATCACGATCACTGCCATTCTGCTACACACAGAAAAGCTCAATAATTTTAGAGCTTAAATTTGATACACTGTAGAAGATTTTGCACTTGTAAATAATTAGAAATTATCTCCAATAACATTCAAAGTAACATTACAAAATTTAACAATTTAACAAATATCTTAGTCTCACTGTGTCCTCAGTCTCTACTTCGTTCCTACTGGAGTTTGGAGATGCATCTCCGAATGATTCCTCTTCAGGTGATTCACTTTCATTCAGTAAAGGACTGATGCTATTGTCCTTGATTTGGTTGGACTCAAAACGTTCTCTTGGGGGTTTGGTGGATATAATGACTCGATTTTTCAGTGATTCTGGTGAAGGGAATTCTATTAAGCATTCTTCCCCAGGGTAATAAAGCACTTCCCCAAATATTCGAGTTACCATCTGCAAGCCATGGAAGCATGATAACAAAAGGAAAAAGTAAAACAGAATAGTATCAACATTCATAAATGAAATTGGATGCTTACTTCTGTAAATTTAGCTCGAAGATCTGTTGTAAGATGGTCTTCTATGGTTATGATCACTGGGTACTGAGATGCAACAAAACCATATTCATTTATGCACTCTAGACATTTCTCCACTGAGGCAGGACTGGTAAAAGTCCTGCATTGATTCCATTGAATAAAGAAAAAATCAAATAAGTATGCTCTGTCCTACATCAGTCAAGAAAGTAAACTTTTTTAGGGGTCCCTATTGATAATTAACTTCATGTACCATCCATGATCTACTTTAATATCATCCTTATAGCAAGTTGGCCATAAATCAAGTTCGATAACACGCACGCCTCGTTTCAAAGCCTTTATGATTGGCTCTTCACTGCAGTCACTGCTGAGCTGATTCCCTGTCAAATAGGAGTTATGGCCTGTATATATGAAGTAATGTGACAATGGAGCACCCATATCATGATGTACCTGGAATCACATCAAGTGTATGATTTTAGCAAAATAAGGCTAAAACCAAAACACAAGAAAGAAGAGCAGGAAGCAAAGATGAAGCTCTTGATGGTGAAGCTACATAAATTAAAGACTAATATAGAAATGAAATAAGTTTCTTCAGTAAACTTACATTAACTAATGAATAAGTTAAAATAAGTCCTTTGGGTATAAGATTGGGTTTGAAATATAATTCAAGTACCCAAAAACTTCTCTTCCCCATGATGACCAAACATGCATGGAAGAGCTCACCTGGGCTTTCAAGGGAGCATTGAAATCATTATGAAGCAAAAATCGGAAGAGTTCATCCAGGGTGATCTCATGTTCTCGGTTGTGATCAGCCTGAACAGTTTCTTGACACGTCTTTCTCTCCTGCAAAACCTTCTCAAAAACTTTTTCCGAATCCGACAAGGTGTAGTGCTCTTCACCCTGGTGCTCCACCATGAAACGGTGGAGCTGCTCCACGGACATGTGGGACTCTCCTCCTGTGAACTTTGAAAACGCCTCCTCAAGGTCTTGAGGTGGATCTGGCTCGATGACCTTGAACTTTCTGATAAAGAACAATAAACTTTTGTATTCGTTGTGGGTTGCCATGTTGTTTCCCATTCTTCGTGCCTCTCAGTGTGTTCCTCTAAAGCGTTTCAGACTAGGAGATTATGGAACAAAAGCATGCATTTATAATTTGTGGACTCAGAGTCAGACTCAGAGAAAAAAGCAATCCTCTCTCCTTCTCCGCTAACGGCTCATTTTCTGCCTTCAAAGTACGTACCTGATAGAATATAAATGCTCATACTGTTTAAGAGTGTAAGACCATTGTTTTTCCTTTGGAAAAACTGTTCCTCCAAATATTTAACATAGCTAAATAGTTAAAACGTGAACACGAAACCACATGTTCATCCCACAATCAGTGGTTCCAAAAGGGTCATTTAGTAAAGCATTTCAAATTCGTAAGACCACAAATTGCAAAGTGACAATCTAAGTTGCTTTGTTCTGTGTTCAGCCAAACTCAGGACACATATATTCCGCATGAAATAGTTATGCATTATTAGATTTCTTTTATTGACCAATAGAAACTCACGTCAGCATAGGCCAAATCAAACTGATTTAGAATTTAACTGTCTGCTAGATTTACATCAATCAATGTTTTTTTTCACATATTCTATAAAATTTAACGACTCTACTTAATTTTTTCCACTTTATTAAGAGTCACATACAGAAAGCACGCGTAGTGCGTGTAGCATCTGGTTCTATGACTAGTTTTCACATTGAATTAACAATATATTATGCAGAAAACAAGAAGACTACATTGACTTGAGAAAAGAAAGAGACTCGGAGGTTCAGTCAAGAAGGTTTCAAAAATTAGGCACATGTTTCTCTTTTCAGGCAATATATATACATATATATTTGTACACACGACCACATGGGCATATATCATCGTACAAATGTATTCAATTGTTGCAGTGTATTCATTTTTGTTTAAAGTTTAGATGACTTTTCTCTTTATCTCTTTGCTTTGTTTTCATTATCAGTTTTTATATTTTAGAATTAACTGAGGTTTTGTGCTGAGCATCTTCCTAATGAGGCTTTTCAGTATTTTGTTCTGTATTTTGTGCCAATAGTTTAGCAACTTTGGCATTGATATGAATAAATATTTTGTAGTTTATACGCTATAGTCGGACTCCACTAACATTATTCACATTCCACTGCCTTTTTTGGATTCTCATCTTTAACGTGATAATGGATGACTTTATGTTATTTTATTTTGTCTTCATCTCCTACACTTAATTTCCTTGCATCACTTAATCAGATTAATTGGTATGACCTCACTAATCATAAATTTTTTAACTTACACAATTTATATTAATTAATCTGCATACTCCATAATCTATGCACAAAACTTCTGTGTGGATAACTCCAACTTGGATAAAATCAAATTTGATAAAAAAATCCCCTTTCAAACCATCAACAACTTTTAAAGTTTATAAAACTAAGTAAGAACGGGAGATCCACACAGATCTCCACTTATATCCAATTGAAAAAAAGAAAATTTCAAATATCACAGAAAAATAGAATTAAATAAATAAAATCTAACACTAAAAAAGGACTACACCTTTGTTCCATAAAGAAATAAAAGAAATTGTTAAAATAAAAGAACAGTATTTGAAATATATATTTTTATATATATATATATAGGTGACTGACAACTGACAACTGACAACATTAAAGACACTGCTTCCTGTGCTATATGTATAACCAAACAAAAACAAAAGACATGAATTAGGTATAGATAATATACGTAAAATTAATACTATGTACCTATATTTTACAATTATTTACAAACCAAAGTTAAGTATTATTAAACCATGATTACAATCCCCTTCTAAAAGGTGGGCAAAGAACCATTAATGATACTGGTGATAGTAACATTCTTTCTGCTCAAGTTGTCAGTGAGGTGAGTCCACTTGGAACAAGTTAATAACAACCGGACAACTTGCATTATGCTTAAGGATTCATGTCAATGATTCTAAACTTTGTTAGATTGATGTTTTACAGTGTCAATTCTCTTCTTCTTCTTCCCCTCCTGAACCCTTTCAGGAAAAACCACAGGGAGAGGATTTTGGAGGGAGTGTTTAGTGTATTTAAGATAGAGGTAGATGGAGAAATTTCAGATTTGCTTTCATTATTCATCAAATCACTGAATCCTGAACTTGGCTTGATTAGGTGATTACCATTTCATCCACTGCTGATTAAAAACAAAAAAAAACCATTTCTTCCACAATTTGATTTGCTGCTGCTAAATCATAGTCCTCAATATGGACGTTGATTTGGAATGGAATTTCATATCAAGTGTTTGAAGGAATTTCAGATGGTTTTTAATTTTATGCATTGATAGTAACCTGTTTTAGTACGTTGCGATAGCCATTGGATCAAGAGGCATATGCTTGATTTCTTTGAAGTAAAGTCTTACATTGGAATGTTTTATGTTGAAAAATTCTCTGTAGAAAAAGTTAATCTGGTACTATTAGTCCTAAGTCAAAAAACTAATTCTAAAAGACAATTATACGACCTTATTCGTTTCTTTTTCTGTGATGTGAAAGGCAATGATGGTGAAAAAAAAGGTAATTGATGAAATCGAATAAATATAGTGATAGCTTCGCAGTTTTAACTGAGGGATTTCGGATTTATGTCATTCTGCTGAGACAATTTTTGTGTTGAAACTAGGGCGTTCTTTAACATGCCACAGGGCTTCAAAGATGCCATGTTGGCTACTTAAAATGTATAATGACCATTTAATGCATGAATGAATTATCCACCACAAATTTGTAACATATATCTCTAAAATTCTATACGCACTACAAAGAACTTGCGTATGTAATTGAATTGCCATCTTAATTGCATATGCTTAGCACAATCCACTTCATGTACAGAATGCAGAGCAGGGTTTAACTTTCACTTTATCAGTGCTTAGTTAATAGTGTTAATAATTACGATTATCATGCTTCCCATGTAGACCAATCAAAACATCACAAGTTGTTGTATCGTGTTTCGTTCATCGATCTCTTCATGGGGCTACAGTTATAAAAACTGCAGATATGCCACAGAAAAATTGAATTTCTCTCTGGAACTGTTCATTTAACAATTGCAAATTGTCCAAGGGATTTATTTGCAGCTTCATATTTCTATGTTCACTCTTTTCTCATTCTTTCATCAATTTCTTTCTCTTTTTTCCTTCTATCTGGACACTTTATATTTGTGAAAAATCATTTAGTCCCAAAACATTATTATCTATGTTAATTCTAACATGGCATACAATCAAGTATAATAAATTCTTTCTTGTTAATATAAACGTTTATTGAGATCATAAAGAGCTGGTAATTTTACAATACCTAATAAATTTTCCATATTTGGAGTGTACCATTTGTTCTTTCGTTTATTTTTCACCTCAAAATCTCTTTTTTGTGCAGAAAGCATAGGAACACTGTGATCTTGCAGAATAGCAATTTGTGTTCCCTTCCTTATGTAGTACCATTCCATAATAGACGTAGTTATGGTGAAAGTTTAACTCTCCTTTTTCAATATAAGTTAGATTAACTTTATAACTTTATATCCCAAAGTGGATGTAAGGGGTAAAGTATGAGTCTTTGGAGCTAGATTTGGTGATGAGAACTTATTAGTTTAAGGAAAGTGGACCAGGTGAACTCATGCACTTTATTAAACTAGGTGTTCATGATTCAGTTCATGTGACAATTCATTACAAAAATTAATAAATCCATATAATGTTATTCTCTGATATTATAGCTCAATTATACTCCTAAAAAGGGAACAAAAATTGCACAGTAGAAAATTACAAGAACGGACACAGAGCAGAGTAGATCGAAATTCGAATCTGAATCGAATCACGGAGCGAGTGAAGTCGCGTGTTGTGTCACGATTTGTCACGCGCGACGTTGGCGGCGGAGTGGTGGTGGTGATTCTGGAAGGAGGCGGAGAAATTGGAGTTGAGATCGGAGTAGAGAGAGAGGACCTTGGCGATGTTGCCGTTGAGCTCCTGAATGAGAGACACGTTCTTGACCATGTTGTGGCGGAGCCTCGACTGTTGATTCTCGTTCACCTCCTCGATCAGGCGGCGGTTGCGGTCCAACATCGACTGCACCTCGCGGAGGCTCTCGTCGACCGCTGCCCACACCAACGGGTCGGCGTCCACGCCGTCGTGTTCGGTAGCGGGGCAGCGGCGGGAGGAATCGCTGTTCATTGGGATTGACTCGGCGGTGGATCGAAAGGAAGCAAAAATATATAATTATTTTTCTGTCCCTTTAGATATACATTATATGATTGGTGTTGTATGATAAAAAAATTTAAAATAGTTTTTTTGAAAAATATTTTTAGAAAGGTTATTATTACATGAAAAATAATGTAAAATTAAAAAAATAGGAAAACTAGACTAAACTTATACAGAATAAAATAAAATAGCCTAAGCATCCAGTTTAAATAAAAACAAAAACACAAACAATTTTTTTTAAACTATTGAATCCAATTACATTAATCATGGTCTTCATCAACAACACTAATAATAAAATTCAGTCTATTCCAATGTTTCTATATTAGATAGTATGATTTTATATAAATTGTTAAAATAACTTCATGATATATGTGTATATGTAAGTATGCATTTTAGATTAATATAGAAAACAACTAGACTTCATTATTAGTGTGGTGAAGATTGATATTACAAACTTTCAAACTTTCTTTCTTTGTACAGTTTAAAACTGGTGAAGGTCTAAAACTAATATTTATGTTGTGAAATAAATGTTTTCCACCTTCACACCTAACTACTGTGTGAAAGAAACACCATTACATAATCAATTAATTAAGACTAGTGTACAAAACTTAACTCATAGACTAAAATCATACATTCTTTTATATAATAAATTTTTTATTTATTCGTCTAGCCAATAGTTGATTATTTATTTGACTTATTATAACATAATCATAACTAAAGATAAAGATATTACAATTCAATTTATATATCAGATTACGTTCTACATAAAAGATCACTAGTCTAATCAAATAAACAACAGAGGAAATTTTATATTATACTCATTATATTTATGTTCTTACTACATCAGAGTGTCATCACAGAAAAAGTTCCCTCATTCTCAAAAAGTGCTTAAAGGGAGACCACCAGAAACTCATCCAAATGTCGACTGATCTCAAATTGATTAGAACAAAATCAATGAATAAAACTTAAAATTAGAATTATTAGAAGGATACAAATAACAATTAAATCTTCCTTAATTAACTAATTTTTCTTACAAAATGCATGCATATTTTAATTAATAAAATTATTGGATCATTTGACTAGGTGAACATTTGGTGTGGAAGGAAAAGTCTTAGCAAATAGATGGTTCCTTCTCTCTCACAATCATCCAGTGCCATACAATACAAGTTTTGAATTTCGATATCCTTAATATATTATATTTACTTCTTACCAATCTTTGGCCTTTGGTCAACACGCATTTAGTATAATATGACTATGTTTATCTTATTCTTTCATTTTCTAGAAACTAATTCACATATTTTCAAAATAATACAATACTTGTTTGAATCAACAATTTTATAGTGTAAGGAATTTAGTTTTGAAAATAAAATAAAATATGGAGTTCTGATTACTGATGAAATTTGAAAAATATGATTTGAACAAATTCGTAGGGTCTAGTGTATTTTGTTTTATATATATCATACTTTGCATTATATATTTTCATTAAAAAATGGAAGAGGAGTTGGAAATTTCTGAAAGTCTTAACTTTTTTTGTTTTTCTTTCAGTTTTTAAAACTGCTCCATAAAAAATAAAAATAAAAATAGATAGTGAGAATTGAGAAAGATGTGAAAGAAGAACATGAGTAGTAGAAAAAAAATCCAAAATAACTTAGTCTTTTATTTAGAAATGGAAAATGATATATATATATATATATATATATATATATATATATTTTAAAGGGACTTATTTCTTGTTAACAATTTTTATAGGACAAAGTGTTAACAAATATTCAACCTACATTTAAAAAACGTATGTTTCTTTCATAGCTTTTCAACTGTTTTTTTTTTTTAAAAAAAAAACTATTTGATAATGATAAATATTCATTAAAAAAACAATAATTGAAATTATAATTAATTTATATATTTCTAATTATTGGTTTCCTAACTAACCATTGTAAGTATATTTTATTTTCTAAACTAATCTCCTTATACTTTACAAAAGTTAATTCGATCCTTTACATAAATATAAATTTACTTTTACCAAAATGAAAGCAATTCAACAACCTATTAAGAAGCAAGTGGTATATTTGGCTTGAGTATATATACTCTAGTGTTAACATGCTTATCATTTTAAGAGCATGCTAAATTTTAAAAGAATGAAGATTGCAACATAATTAATATACAATAAACTAATTTTAGTTTTTTGTTTGTTTTAATTTTATAAATACTTATTGAAAAACCTATAAAAAATGTTTAAACTGTGTTGAAGAAAAAACCAAAGCTGCGATTACATGCGTTCAATCATGGTGGAAGGCTCATAATTAATAAATTTTTTTCTTAGATGAACACATAAGGACATTTGTGAAACACTATTAGAATGTGAATTTAAATCTAATTTTACTTCATAAAACTTGTTCATGTGTAAGGTTTGCACCACTTATATACCATGAATTGTTCTCATATTTAGTTGACGTGAGATCTTCAATACACCTTCTCACACGAGAGTGATATTTTGTAAGTGAGATAACTTATTATGGATGGTCCGATAACGGTCCGATAACGAGTGGCCTGATAATCCCATCAAACATTCGCTATGATAAACTTGAAATGACTCTGATGTCATATTATAAAGTGAACTTTAAACTTAATTCAACCTCATAAAACCAACTTTATATATCATGAATTGTCCTAATTGTTTTCCACGCGATTCATGGCTCATAGAGAATCACCCTCTCAACGTCCCATATAAAAGGCATTGAAACGAAGGAAATAGTTTGGGTGTGATGCTTGCCGCGTTAGGGAGAGAAAACGATAGATACTTTAACTTTGTGCGTTTAAAGTTCTCATCATTCTAATTGTGTCTCTCTTTTAAGGCTTTTCCTTCATTTTTCTTGTGAACTACTTCCTATCTGCTTCGTGCTTCTACCCTTCGTAAAAAATAAACACAATAGTTTTGAAGCACAGAAGAAAGTGTTGGAATCAGAAAGAAAGTTAAGTTATCAAGAACATGGGTTTTTCAAAGGAAGAGAAATCCAAAAGGGTGTTGAGGGGTGTGAAGATTGTGTTCTTCTTCATCACAATGGTTTTCTCACTTCTTATTTTCTATGCCCCAGTTCTTCTGGCCATTGCCGATGCACTTGTTCCATCAGCTCTATTCTCAGCTTTTTCCCCTTCTTCTTCTCTCTTCTCCCATTTTCAGAACTACCATTTTGGATACTCTCTCATTGACATACCCCTTCTATCTATTGCACGATCACTTCTCATTTTATGTAAGTACATACTCAAATCTTCCATTTCTAAACACCCTTTTGAATTTTAAGCTTCATCAAACTTTTTTAAAGTGGTTTTAGAATTATTTTCTAATTAAAAATTGAATTTTTCTTTCATTATGGTTTAATGTAAAAGAACCTTTTTTAGATAAAGTTTCTTATTATAATCAGAGAAAGATACCAAAGCTGTTTAATTTTGTAGCCAAAGGCAATATTCTGATTGATTCCTCTGTTTGGGATTGGTGGGTTTTGTGCAGGTGTTTATAGTTTTTGTGACGGGCCAAAGCTTTCACGTGGGCCTTATCTGGGAGTGACCATGTTATGCTCAGTGATGTCTCTGATATTTGTTTGCTTGAAGGTTATTTACGTGTTAAGCTACGACACAATTGTTCAAGAAAGAGGATCCCAAATAACTCTCTTCGTGTGGTCGTGTTCTTTGGCTGTGGGACATGTCGTTGTTGCCTACAGAACAAGTTGCAGAGAAAGAAGGAAGCTTCTGGTTTACAAAATTGACATTGAAGGTGTAAGAGCTTGTTCTTCTTACTTTATTTCATTACAAGATAAAACAGAAAAAGAAGAAAATGATATTTGTTTGTTTTCTTGTAAATGACTGACCTCCTTTGTACATCACATTATTTTATTGATGAAAATTTCAAAATGATTTTCCCTTTCTTAATTAATTAATTGAGTTCAGTTATTTTTTTAAAAGGTGGAGTTTAATTTTGATCCATGAAAATGTTATGTGATTATTTACTCTTCAATCTATTTTAATTAAATACATTTACATATCTTATGGATATTCTCAATCACTATCATTTCATATCTCAACTCTCTAGTCTTCTTTCTCAAATTTAATGAACATTTTTTTTTCTTGTTTTAATGGTACATGGGTGATGGTAGGTCAAAATCACCATCCTTCTTTATATGTATTCATTGTTTCTTTATATATGTTTACAAATTTTTTTAGAGGTCACCTATATCAATAAAAATATTAGGGGTGGACATGCATGGAATCCAATTCAAATTTATCTAAATTTTAGATTTAAATAATAGATTAAAATTAAATTTAAATTTATTCGTAAAAATATAGTTAGATATTGTTTTAAAATTCATATTTTTTTCAAAAATCAGTTTTAAATTATTATACATTTTCTACAAATAAATTTTACAATAAAATTTGTTGAAATATTCAATATTTCTAAAATGGAAAATTTAATTAATAATCTAAAAAGTAAACAAGTTTTCAATATTCTGTAAAATTAGTTAAATAGATTTTTATAAATCTAATCCAAAATCCAAATTCAATCGAAATCGAAATCTAAGTCTTAATTATAATAGTAAATAGATATATAAAGTGAACGTATCTCATTTTGTAAACACACCCGTAACAGTTAGAGATGTTAAAGTAAATGAATTTTGGTTACACGGACTAGTTCAACACTAATTAAATTAAAAAGGATCAGCTTAATTTATGATTATTTTTTTTTTCAATCGACTGTGAATTAGTGGAATGATATACTAAATTTAAAAAATATACAAAAAAAATAATTACATTTTTATTAATGCCTTCAAGGATGAAATCGCACTGAGAAATCAGCATCATAATCAAGTTAAAGGTTCTGAAATTGTGAAAATAGTGAGGCTTATAGACCATCACAAAAAGCTGTAATTATGAGATAAATTAATTAACATGAAGATAACAAAAATGTTGTCATATTCTTATTCAAAAAGAAGATAAAATTCCTGGGTAAACTAAAAATCCTCGACCCAGAAATCCCAGTTATCAAATTGAAACCTGGTCAAAATCATTTCATTTTCCATCATCCCTTGAAATGGGAGAATACAATTATATAGTTTGAAAGCTCAACAGAGCACACAAAAAAGGGAGTAATGCAAACCATGGGATCCAAATCAGAATACTTCGTCCATGTCACAAGTTGCCAGCCAAAAGAAGAAGAGGAGACCATATACTGGTCATCAAGAACTGCCTTGATCTCATCATGAAACAATGTTGGTGTGGCTGGAATTTTGAGCTTACAAGAAAAGGCTCAGATACCTGCGAAGACTGCTGCTGATTACAACATGTGAGGCCCAAAGGTAACTGCCCAGATTGCATATAGGAACAATTGTGGTATGTGTCATGCGACATATACTTGGGGCACATTAGAATAGGTTGAACAACCTGCAGAAATAGATAGTGAAAACATAAGTCTTTTGATAAGGAAGCCTTCTAATAGGTTCCTTGATAAAGAAGCAAATCTTCCAAATGTATACATGACTAATATTAATGTGATTGTGTCAGAAGGTTGGTCGAAACAAAGAGAGAAAATTCCTGAGATCTCCATCATGCTACTACGTACCAAATAAAAGATTATTTACCGTAATGTTTAGTCCTAATGCAAAGCATGGCATACTCACATCAAAATTTTGGGCATCTTAGTAAAAAGTTTATTTACTGCAACTTGAAGCAAACTCATCCAACTTGAAAACAATAGAAGTGGTTAGCAAACGATGTAGCTAAATCTTAAAGAGTAGAATATACTGTAGAATCAACAAACAATAACAGAAGATCAATGCTTTTTTAGCCGTTTCACCCTCGGTTTCCCATATAACGAGAAATTGAACGTGACTGAAGAAAACTAAAAACTTATGTGTATACATTCAAGAACGAACAGTTTTATATATACACCATCGGTGATGCAATGTATGAAGGACTCTTTATGGTGGACCAGCTAGCAGAATTCTAGTATGTGAACTTAGCAACATACAAAACTAAGCTATAATAACATGGCTTCTCTCCTAAGCAAATAACCTAAATTGTGATTTATAATCTCACTTAGACAATCAACTCAGGAAAGTGGCAAAAAGAATTGCAAGTGTGCCATATAAGGATAGGGGTCTCAGTTTTTGTTTTTCCACAGCTATTTTCCTGCATGGACTGCAATACAAGACTAAAGGGTAACTCCCAAGAGATGTATATACGTAGTAGTAGTTACACTTAACACACATTTTTTTCTCTTTTAATATGTATGTGTAAGTTATTTACATAAGCTTAACTATCAGCTGTGTGGTAAATTTTTTGCCATTACTTAAACATAGATATTGTGGAAAAATTGCAAAAGAAGGATTAAACTACTATAACAAACATTCCTTCTCAGCGTATTGCACAAAGAGATACCTCACACTTACATAGCAGTAATTTAGAATATTATTGAACATAAAATAAACAAAACATGTTACTTGACCTTGTACTTGGCAATCTGTTCGCTGACCTCCCTTATGTCACCTTTGGTGAAAATTAATGCCACATTTCCCTGATTAAAGAAACAAACTTAATCATTAAAACTGTCTTAAAAACTTAATGGAATTGCTTCACTTTTACTATTATCAAAAATATTTTCTGGTTCAAGACGCCAAAACAAGGAAGTAAAAGTTACCACAAGAAGGGGAACAAGGTTAAGGAAGGCCTTGTTGCCAGTCTTCTGAGCATCCAAGATGATAGAGCGTTTCATCAGGGAGTTCTTTCCCATCACCACAACGGAATCAGCATGGAGTCCCCTCCGTATGCCCTGAAGCTGGTTTGAACCCACATTGTCCGATGAAATCACCAGCACCTGACTGTACTCTCTCAGAAGCTTCAACATCTTTGCATCATAAGCTGCCTTTGCCAATTTCCCCGCCATTGTTGTTGATCACTATAGCTACAAAAAATTTCATTACATAAGGGTTGGTTATCAGTAGCGTCACTATTTAGCTAAGGACAACAAGGTATTTACGTTTAAAAATCATAGTTAGGGTGATTATTAATAGGTTGGCAGTGTAAAGATTTTATATCATAATAAAATTGTACTCGTAAAAAATCACTGTTGGGAATTGCTAGCATTCTTCTAAATAGAAAACATGACTAAAGAAGTACAGTAAATGGAAGATATGATGAGACATACAAAACCCGAGTCCAGATTCTGTACTGGTTTTTCTGTATTGTCCCTCTACTGTGCCTTCTTAAAATATCAAAATCAGTGTAACTTGGAAGCACAGTAGAGAGTACAAAAAAAAAACAGTAGAGAATCCAAATTCTACAAAGCCTACTTGATGGTTTACAAATCACTGAAAAACTATGTCTGGCAAGTAAGAATAAAGATCAAATTCATTCTAAAGTGTGTTCTATAACAGCCAGGACCATAGTATGAAATCATGCATCAGCTACTATGAAACCAGTAGTTCCCTCCATTGACTTATCTTAATTACCTCAAAAAGGCAATGGTCGTTGATGTAGCTGATAATTTTTGGAGAAAAAATGAATCATTAACCATAAGCGAGAAAGCAGCTAGCAACACTAAGTAAGTGTGTTATATAACCAAATACCAATCTTAATATTGCCTCATATCTGGTAATCTATCGCAATCATGAGCGCTCATGGAAAAGTAATTATAACCATTAAATTGAAGTGCAGCATGGTATTCCAGAACCTGATTCGGTAGATAATACTCTTTGTTGCGGAGAGTAAAGCAATGTGATGCTTCCATTGTCAAAAAATAGACAAACTTACAACAGGATTAACCCATTTCCCTTCGCAGAAGGCTAGAAAATTCTAAACTCCACTCACAATCAAATAGAGGAGCTAAAATCATCCCATAAAATTGAAGCAATTTAATAAACTCTTAATCTCAATTGAGGAATTTCTAATTCAATTTGAAGTATAAAATACCAATAGATCGATGGCAGTTATCTTTTCCGGTTCTACCCCATTTTTTTTATCTGGGTGTGAATAATTGTTGAGCAAAGTACACACTTCAAACACATTGAACAATTGGAAGGACCGATTGATTTTAAGACATAGATTGGAATTCGCAGTGATAATGGAACTCGGATCAAATAACAGACACACAATCCTAAGCTTAACAAAGAACCCTTCCAAAAATTAGTGATAAATGCAGGAACAATTTACTTACTTATCTGTAGTTTCAGCAAAGCCAAACCCACTAAATTGTGATAAAAGAGTTTGATCCAAATACAAAATATGGTGTGTTTGAAACTTTTAATTAATTAGACAGGTTTTGCATAGACAACAAAAACCGGTGCACTGGTTTGATAGGAAAATAAGGCCAAATTATGTGTATGTTGGTTTGAAAGTTTATTTCGATTCAGTATTTTCGGCCACCCGTAGTCGTCGCAGCTAAATCAACAGTGGCGACAAACCTGTTGAAGAGCGAAGTCCAGCAACCGCGGCAGAAGAGGGAAGTTGAGGTGGCAACGAAGATTCAGCGGCGGAGCCAGCACCAGCACGTCAATGGGAGGCTATCTCCACGCGACGACACAGGCCGCGCGACAACTCTACGGCGGTTGTATCGTTCCGCACAATGCAATTGCTTTGCTAGGGTTCTCTCCGGGCATTGCCTTTTTTTTTCAGATGGTTTTTTTTCTTGGGTTGGCCCAATCCGAAGAGTAATAATATTATGATAATTTTTTGTATTAATAATATTTTGAATTTTATTTTTTGAATTGATAATTTAATTATACTAGTATGGTAATGTAATATTTACAAAATTTCTTAGCTCAAACATTTATGTTATTAAATTATTATAACAAATTCTTAAATTGTTTATGTAAAATAAAG
This sequence comes from Phaseolus vulgaris, assembly GCF_000499845.2. Lineage (NCBI taxonomy): Eukaryota > Viridiplantae > Streptophyta > Magnoliopsida > Fabales > Fabaceae > Phaseolus > Phaseolus vulgaris. The sequence goes on from NC_023752.2 coordinate 57,437,969, forward strand.
AGTGTCAAACTGAAAATTGCTAATATACATAATAGATGAAAGATCCATCTACAATGAAGTTAATATTTTCCTATTCTCATGTATTATCAAATTGTCATTGCAAAAATTCTTTTAATATAATTTTATATATGATGTAAACCGACACTCGCGATGTGTACTATAAAATTATGGAAGATATTTGTCATTCCTTTCACAGTGAATAACTTGTACAAATACTATAATTTTAGAAGAAAAACAACATTTGAAAGTTAACTATTGGTACAATGGCAATCGATTCACACAATGATTTTTTATCACACCTAATCAACTTTTGAATTTCCAAATTTTTCTTTTAATTTGAAATTGAAATTCTAAAATTAAAAAAATATATTTCAAAAAAGGAAATTCATCATAACTTTTTGTGTTTTGGAAAAGAAAATCTGGAATATATTTTTGTATTTTAGAAATAAAATTTCGAAATTGAACTGGAAAACCAAAATATCATTTTAAAAAATTGCATTTCAAAAAACAAAATTCAGAAATGTATTTTGGAAAAGAGATTCTGAAAACTTACTTAAAAAAAAGATTATAGAAGAAAGATTCTGGAAACATATTCTAAAAAAGAATTCTAAAATTGAGAGAAGTGATCCAAAAGTCCAAATTTGGAAATATATTCCACAATATCAAATTTATAATGTATTTTGATTTGGATCCTTCTCTTATATAAAACTAAAAAAATGCATTTTTTTCATTTCACTTAAGGTATTGGTGCAGGTTATAAGGCATTGGGTGCACGAAGTAATTTCCTGTTATAATTCCTTAATCGGGTCTAAAATATTGTAGGGTTGGAATGAGGCTTCTTCTTCCTGCACCTATACGTTTTTCTTCTTGCACGCCCACAAACTTTTCGTTCCAATTATTAAAAAAAAGTGCAACAATGAATGGATTATACACGGTGAGATGTGATAAACGGTTTACCTAATGATACAGTTAGATGAGTGAAAGATAGTTTAATCCCTTTAAACAATTTTCTGAATATTTTTAATATTCTTTTTATGAGTAAAATACACTTGTATATTAATCCCTTTAAATAAGAATAAGTGAAAGCTTGTCTAATCTCTTTGAACAAGAATGAGTGAATGATTGTCTAATCTCTTTAAATGTGATTCACTTGTCTTTAATCTTCTTTTTATCAGTAAAGTACAGTTATATATACCATAATGAGTTGAAAGTAGTGATACGGTAGACGTTGTAGTGTTAGTGAGAAGGTTTTCCTTCCAAATCTGAAAAAACTTACAACAATGAAGTCATTATACACTATGATATATGATAAATATATGATAAACAATTTAATTGATGATATATTGGGATGAATGAAAAATGGTCTAATCCCTTTAAACAAAAATGAGTGAAAGAGGAATAAACGAAAAACTATATAATTCACTTGCCTTTAATATTATTGAGTAAAATATAGTAGTATATACCATAATAAATTAAAAGTGGTAAAAGGGTACACATTGTAGTGTTAGTGAGAAGATTTTCCTTCCAAACCTTAAAAACTTACTTCAATGAAGTTATTATACATGGTGATATATGATGAACAATCTAATTGATGATATATTGGGATGTAAAAATTACAACAATATAGTCATTACCAAAAATTTGGAGATGCAAAAATTACAACAATACAGTATTAACAAAAATTTGAAAATTTTTGTATTTCACATTGCAGTATGTTCATATCTTTATGGTGATAGATGCTGAAAAAAGAAGACATGGATTTGTAGTGTTGTAAATTCCTTTGCTTTAAACCCGTTTAAGAAAGTAATTTGCACTATGGATTAGTGTTCACAAATTACAAAGCAAAATATATTTAGAGAATCTGTTTGCGAAACAAAAACAGGGACAAACAAAGTAATATGATGCCAACTTCTGGAAGCTTATTTTGCAAAATCATATGACAACTCCTGTAAAACAAATGAACATAGATATATGAGTAAGTAAAGAAATATACACTGAAATATGATTGAAAATTTGGTTCAAAACAAGAAATTTCAAATTTCAAACTTTAAAATCACAATAAATGTATGTTGCAGATGGTAAAATTGCACACATTGATAAAAAGAAAGAAAGTGTTTAACGTTTTGAGAAAGAGAAACCACGTGTTGTTGTGTCTATTTAGGTAAAAAAATTGTGAGAATTTTGTGTCCAAAATTTTGTGGTAGTGACACGTGTTAAAAACTTTCATTTACGCTCCTTGATTGTTATAGTCTATAGATTTATCCTTTTAGTATTTAAACCTCACTAATGTTGTAGACGATTATTCAGAAAAATTAAGTGATTTTATGGCTGTCTCACTCGATATAACTTTGAAATTAACAAGATAAAGTTCTGTTATGCGCCTATAAGAATTTAGAGTACAGCAATAGTAGCAGAAAAGTTTGACTCTCATGGCCTATTTGCATTCACTGTTAATTACATCTTAATTCCATCATATGTTATTAAGCTTATGTTTCCCGCCAATATTTTATTTGCCATATTTTATCTTTTAGTCCCCTTACATTCATTTAAAATTTTGGCACTTTCACATATATTTTTAATGCAGAACTAAGAACACTTACTTGAATATCAACATAAAAGGACACTTACTGCATGATTTTCTTTTTAATAGCAATTTACTATGCTATAAGTAAAAGGATTTTTTTTTTGTAGGAATTAATGAAGATTTAAGATCGATCATATACAGAGGTGGATTTAGGTGATCTGTTATATTAGGGTGATGAGGGTTTTGATCTTACACATCCTCATTTCCCATCCCTCCCTAAGGTCTACAAAGACATTCCTTCCTTCCTATAACCCCTAAAACAATTTATATATAAACTGGTAACTAGTGGATATAACATTATTACTTAATACAGGGACATTAAACTAATCTACAATCTCAGCTTCTTCTTCTTTTTCTTCTTTGCCCTTCTTTGTTTGATGCTTGCCCTCATGGCGATTTACTTGGTCTGAACTCCTCTCTACGCTTCACTATGATAGGATACCTCTTCTGCGTCCTAGTGGTTGGGAAAAACACCAACTTGTCTTCTTCTGCAGGAAACCAACTGCCATAAAAGGGAAATAACATTATTCATAGACTTGCCTAACTCTCAAGTGGGGAGATGTTTAAAGTAAGAAAAAAAAAAACCCAAAAACAATGTCTGGTTTGGACATTAAAATCTTCTCTTTATCTTGGTTTACAAGCATAAAAAAAGGACATTTGACATTGTAATAGGTGACAGTGTAACAGTACAAAAAACCACTTTAAAGTCTACTAACAGTGATACTTTGGTTTGGTGTAGTACCTATAACGGGTGACAATGCGGTGAAGGAAGACAGAGAGCACCACTCGGGCAAGCTCATAACCAGGGCAAAGACGTGGCCCTCCTCCAAAGGGGGTGTATACATTCCCAGGGCTAGTTGCTTCTGAGTTACTCTGCATTTTTACACATAAGTAAGCAACTGATAGATACAAATCTAAGGGTGATTCAACATAGAGCAATGAATTATGAGAGAGAGAGAGAGAGAGACCTGCCATCTCCATGGATTGAAGGTGCGAGCATCTTTGTAATGATCAGGGTTTAGATGTACAGCACGAAATGAAGCAAAGACTCTCCATCCCTTTGGAATAGTGTAACCTATTTTTATTACAAGGGAAGAATAAAAGTGAGATCTAATTTGCCTATATATATAATTGGTAATTTGTAGTCAGTAGTTGATACCTTTTATGTTTATGTCTGTCATTGCTCTTCTAAATATCCCACCAATTATGTTTGCCACCCTCAAAGTCTCATTCACAACCTATATTGTGCACAGGGTCAATGATAATAATAATGAAAAACTTGATAGAACCTGTTGGTGGCTTTTGTATCTGTAATTGGTTTTTTATGCAGCTGAATTAGAGTTCATATATTCTTACGCATTGAGTAAATGCCATTGACTTGTAATCTGTCCACTCCAGCGGTTCTTCTGGATGACTCTTCTTGGCTCTGATTTGATCATGCTCTTCCTGCCAAAACGACACAAAAACTCCCCCATCAAACTCTCTAGTTTAGTTCTACTTGTACTTCATAATAATTGAAGACGCAATGCAACAATAAGTTAAATAATTAGTCACATCATCGTACTTTAGTTTTGTGCTATTAATTGAAGTTGTGCAGAACCAAAAGAAAGTTATGGTGCGGTAACAGTGGGACCAAATCAGTGATAATCATCATCTTTCACTTAATATGGACCATATGATCATCATTATCCTCGAAATCAGCATAACGCGATTTAATTTATCGTGGCATGGGAGGGGACCAGAGACATAACTCTGCAACAAAATAGAACCAGTTTTCGACATACCAAGCACATGTAATGGCGCATATGCCCCTTAGGTGACAGTCTGGTCAAAATGAAAAGTGTTATCACTGGTGAGATTATTTTTCTCTGAAGTTTTGATCACAAATTGACAATTGGCAGCAAAACTACGAAGCGTGCAGTTCGGGTCTAATAATTTTGTCCGAACATTTTTTTTAATGTTGTCACCATATCGACAATAACAATTTAAAGATGTTCTACTTACTCATATATATAAACTTTGAGTGAAGAGAAAGTTTACGAATCATTTTTTGTGTTTGAGTTTAAAAAGATTACTACATATGTGATTAGTTTGAAATTTTGATTAATGGTGAAATTATGAAACACACCTACCCACCAACTTGGTTGATGATTGTTCCATGGAAGCCAATGCATGAGTTACAAGTTTCAACTGTATTAACCGCGTTGGACAACCTTTGACCACAAGCAAGTTTCGATTTCAACCGAAAACTATTAGACGTGCACAAAACAACAAAACCACCCATCAAATCTTTTTTTTGCCCACTCACCGTCAAAACAAACCTCTCTCTACAACTTTTTTCGAATCGAAAAAATAAATAGTAAGTTTGATTAGCTATTTACGTATCAAGACATTAAATTAATTATTTCTTTTCACTTTAACTATACATTCATAAATAAATAAATAAATAAATGTAAATGCAGGCAAAAATATAGGTCAATCTAGAGTGGGGAAATGGTGAGTGTAGAGATAACGAAAATGAGATTTGAAAGCAGACCACACCACATGAAGGGTGGTCATGGACATGGACATGCACACGATGGTGGGGTAATCCTAAGGAAGGAGCTACATCTATATATGGTCCACCACCACCCTAGCTATGCATATTTTTACAAATCCTTTAGAAATATCGAAATATATATATATATATATGTAAGACGCATAAAAAAAATGGTTAATAGTTGATGTTTATGTCTGACGTACCTTGAGTTGTGCCAGTGCTAGAGGAGTCTCCGTGAGGAACTTGACGGCAAGAGTCATTATGGTGGAGGTGGTTTCATAACCGGCGACGAGCAAAGCCAACATAAAATCCACTATTTCCTCGTCGGAGAAGTGGTTGCCGGAGGCCAACAATGCCCCTAGCATGTCATTTTTTTTCTCCTCCTTTACGCTTTCTTTTCTTCTCTCCCTCACTATCAACGTTAATGCCTCTGCCACCTTCGTCCTAGCCTACACCGTTATACATTTCATCAGAAAAATCTTTATAATTTATTACTATATCTTATCTTATTTAAATATATGAGACAAATTAAAGAGCATGCACCTTGATGGCTCTGCGGTAGGTGGTTGAAAAGAGAGGCAATGGTAGAGTGAAAAATCCTTCGATCACAAGAACATACTCTTTCCTTAGAGTCTCACTCCATTCACCTGGATCAAAGCTCATCAACTGCTTCACTGTCAACTCAAACGTTATCTGCAAGTAATCCAACACAGCTAATCAATTTATTTATTTTTTAATATTTTTAAAAATAATTATCCACATACATGTGCCCCCATACATAATAAAACCATTAAATATAATATTCAATAATAACATGTCACATGAACAACAAAATCATACATGTGCATGCTAACCTATAGTTTATACAGGGAATGATTAATATTCTTCTGCATCCGTAAACCCATTGTAGTTAAAGTGGGGCCTTGTACGCACGGAATAGGACACATTATACCAAACCATGGAATCTGAGTCACCAACTCCAGTTCCATTTCCATCACGTAAATCACACTCACATGCTAAACATCCACCCACGAACTATTAACTAATCAAACTTTTCAGAACCAATCAACCAAAAAAATAAACAATGGAATAAAATACAAGTTAGAACCAAAAGGGAAAAGTAGACAGACAACAACGCCCCTGATGAACTTTGAACTGAATAAACAAAACAAAGAAAATCCAGATAAACATTATGCGGTGCAAACACCTGGTCCACCACTTCCCCGATATCATTCACGATCATATGATGGTGGCAAGTGAGCTCCACTCCAACGATTCGCAGCCTGCTTGACTCGGTTACTCGGTTTTGGGAAAGCTAAATCTAATTCATTTCCTCTTACATGTGAAAATATTTTAGTTATCGACACCGTCGTATCGATATCAGCATTTGGAAACAAATAGAATTCTTATTTGAACTATAAAACTCTTACAATCGATAACATTTTCCCAGCTCAAACTCTACTGTTTGAACCGAAACAATCTCGTACCAGTTGATTGAAGTCACTGAGAAAAAAATGAAAACAGCGATAACAAGCTAACCTTTTTGGCTTCTTCCATGAGAAAAACCCGGTCGGACCAGGAATCGAGATTGAGCCGGATGAGGCGGTCTATGTCAACGAGCAAATGATCCTTGATGATGGAAGAGTTGGCGAAACTCATGGTGAGGGAGTGCATTCTCTTGTGGAGAGAGCCCTTCATGAGAAGGAGAGAGTGTTTTCCGAGGAGGTTGGATATGGAACCGGGGTAGCTACATTCGAAGAGTTTCCCTTCGTTGAGCAGAATGAAGCGGTTGGTCTCCGGGTCTGCGGAGAAGACGGTGGGTTCGCCGAAGACGTGGGTGGTGAAGATTGGACCGTAGCGGTGGACACGGTGGTCGATGAATGGTTCAGGGTTGTCGGTCTTGTAGGCTGATATGAGCTGCAGGGTCTCACCGGCGAAGGGGAGACCGAGGGTTCCCGGAGGGAGGCGGAGGCGGAGGCGGCGGTAGCGGGATCGACGGTGGAGGAAGAGGAAGAGGGCGGAGATGAAGAGAAGGATGAGTAGTGTGATGAAAGATGCCATTGGAGTAATAATATGAGAGTGATGGTACTGTGTGTATATATATATATACACACACATATACACAGAGAGAGAGAGAGAAAGAGAGAGATGGTATGGTGTATGGTGAGTGTAGGAGTATTATATTGCGAGTGGTGAAGGTTTGAAGAAAGAAATTGATGGAGGGAGAAGAGGGAGCACACGGGGGTGTCTATGTAATATGTGATATGAGAATCTGAAATGAGTGATCTTTTGGTATCTCAGCAACTTTCTTCTTTCCTCTTCTAATTTTCTACTCATTTTCTGTCAGGATAAGACTTTGCTTTGGGTGGGTACTTTCCCTAACCTTTCTTTCTTTCTTCACCAAAAATTAGCCATATTAAAAATATTTTCTAGTGTATCATATCTTTTTATTGTCTTGTTGTGTCGTGAGACCTAGAAAACGATTATTTTGTTTCTTTTTATAGTTACGTGTTTTGTCTTTTTTTTTGTCGTCTGGTCTCACAAGTTAGGATGGTACCTGCAGAAGGTATTCCGATGATTAAGTCAATCAGGGTGTCGGCACTCGGTTGTCAGAGTATCGTAGATAATGACATACTTGGTTCTTGAAATCTGTGTTATTTATATTAATTTAATGACCTTCGTTGGTGGGTCAGATTAGGAGGTTGATTCATATTTAGGATTGTGCTAAACAACTCTTAATTATAGATTAACTCTGCTGACTTGGTCAATCCATGACTCGTCATCATGGATCGGTCGACACGTGATCTCTTTATCGTGATCAAGTGGTTAGATGATTCGAGTGCTTACCGACTCACTGGATCATCCGGTCGTACCAGTAGAATTGTAATTTTATAATATCTCAAATTCAAGAAAATAAAAACATCACATTGAACTCTATTTATCCTAATTAAATATGTTTGAATCAGAAAAGGAATGGATTGGTGTGCATTCCACTTCGAAGATTTGGAGAATACTTTGAAGTTGTTTTTTAAAACATACATGAAGTCAAGTTGGCAATCAAAGGGAATGACACGGTTACTTAGAGAATATTGTGCAATATTTTGTAGAAAAAAGCAACATTTTTTAATAGCTCACCACTTTGCAACACGTTAGATCTATGATGTATATGGTGAGAGTCAAAATTTATGGGCATTTTCTTGGAGACTATGATGCAAGCTGCAAAGTGCAAGCTTCACACGTGCTCCCAAACTATGGAAGGCCTAAAGAGGAGTGTAGCATCTTTTGTTTATGATGCTATAAACCAGTAGCATACTACAGAAAGAGGGAAAAGTATGCACCCACGTAGTGACTTTTCTACTCCTTCCATGGTTTCAAGTGATGTGCATGTGTATGGTTTTGCCCCACAATATAAACAACTAAAAATGGCAAAAAATTCGATGCCCTACATCTAACACATAATCACCATAGTATGTGACGTCTATGCTTATCTAACATGCTGAATTAACGTATTAGCTAGATCCTTTTTCCTTTTTACTTTTACAATTTGTGTGAATTGTATAAAATTTGTCTTTTATATAATTTTTTGAGTAAATAATTGGTTGAGATACAACAACTATTGATATGTGTCTAGTACAATAATAAAAATGATAAAGTCTTAACGCAAAAAAATGTATTGTTTTTCAATTTTGTTTGAATTCCCTTGATTAAGGTAATTTGAACACATTTTTTGCCTTTAATAATAATTAGTATATGTATTTATTAGGAAAAAAATTAACCTTAATATATAATTAGCCTTTAGAAAATCATTAAAGATTTAAGCAGCAAAAGGTTTCTTTAATTACATATTAATATTATTTTTGCTAATTTTTCCTTTAATAAACATATATTACAATTACTAAACACCAATTCTATTTATTTTAATTTTTTTAAAAGATACGTAGTTTTGCTGGAAACTTATGAGATGCTAGTTTGATTTTATTTTTCATTTTTAAAACGTTTATCGTTTTTGTCGAGTAATCACTAACTGTGTTAGATTAGTACATGTCTTAAGAAAACCAAACATACATGTGTTTCATATTTAGAATGTTTCCTAAAAAGATCTCAAAGTCATTATACAGCAATTTAATATTGCTAGAGTCAACAAAATGACTATTTAGACGAAAAAGGGAACTGGAAAAAAATTAAAAAATATCATTAATCCTATATTTCATATATGCTCGAGTAAAGGTTTCACTGGTCTGATCAAACAGAATAAAAAAAGGAGTTCATTTACATTAGTCTAACCTGAGAGATTAAAATGATGAAAATATCATATTCGTTAAGTCTTCGGGGGTACTAATATTGGTGATTTATTAATCAGTTTTAGTAATTATCAATAATTTTACTATTGTATAGCGTATAACTTGATTGGATGCAACTAGTTGAAAAAAAAATGTTTTGTTAGAAATGTGCATATTTTTACTGATCTTCTCTAACTAAGTTTGTTTTTTTTTTTTCTTTTCCAGCAGCTATTTAATGATGCTTTTTTTTCAATATATTTTTCTTTAATTCGAGCTCATATTATAATAATACACATAAGTTGTTTTTTTTTTTATGTGAGAAACTTGTGTGTTAAGGTGAAAATGGAGGTTTTCTCCATGAGAAGGTTTATCTTTAACCTATTTTTGCTTAAGTAAAAGTGTGATGATGTTGAAATGTTCCAAGCGGTGCAATTTTTGCTTAAGCGAAAGTGTGACGATCATAATGCATTACAAGAAAATTTGGTATTACATACAACACAATTCATATGTAAGACAATAAATTCGTATGTAAAACATAGTTACATACAGATAAGAATCCGTATATAAAATTGTCGTAGGTAACTGTTACATACGAATTTGGGATTCATATGTAACTGTGTGCAAATTTACATACAAATATATTTGTATGTAACTATAATTCATTTTTTATATATATTTGAAAGCACTGGAAATGAGTTCCACACCTCCTGCATATACCGAAAGTCATTCAAATTTTCAATAGAATTCATTCAAAGACAAATATTCATTAACATTTAAACCTACCCATAAATTGAAAAGCATGATAGAATACAATACTATTTCCAAATATTCAAAATTTCCAAATGTATTTCATTCAAACAAACAAAAAATCTAATAAAAGGAAATTCAAGTCATTACAAAGTTTTTAAGAAGCTAATAATTATTATAATCTTGAGCAGGTGAATTTTGTTGCCCATCATGATTACTGTCATGTTGCACTACATCATTACCTTGCATATGATTTTGTTGAGTATTTGGTTGTGGGGTATTTGACTGCTGAAAAATATGTTGTGCACCCGCTACTACTTCATGTGGTAGGTATTGAATCATAAAATCTTGAAATGATTGAAACTGAGAATTCATGTGTCAAATTTGCTCCTCACTTGTTGATAGTCGTTGTCTAAGTTCAACAATTTTTTCTGAATCAACTTTCTTATTAGAAGATGCTTGTGTTTCTTGTAGGTAGCAATAAACACAATCGTCTTGATGATCGACGCGTCCAACCCCGTACACTCGTCCCTTCTACTTTCCACCTACAGCTTGTAATCAACAATTGTTTCTTAATCTGAGAATTTTGGGGAAACTTAGTTTAGGGAAGAATTTTTTCGGGTTCACAGAGGAGGGAATGCACTGAGAATTTTGGCGCATATACAAAACCACACATTACCATTTCAAATTTTTATTTTTTTAAAACTTTACAAAATCTCTATGTAATACATGTAGTTCTTTACAAATAGATTCACTTATCGTTACATACATATTTATCTCAAAAAATTTCCCACCTAAGCATGCTACCCTTGCATACAGATTTTTGATACGGAATTTTTTTACAAAAGTTATATATTGTTATATACGAAAAAATCTGTTCCTGCTAGGGAGATGGGACCTAGGGAACTATTGAAGTCTTCTTCGTCTTCCTTCGGTCAGGCAGGTGACTGGGTGATGACCTGGGATTCTTCTCGTCCTCCTGCTTATCCTTCGGCGCTCGGGACTCGGTCGTCGGGGAACACCGGATGGTGGGGGTACCTGCGAAGGCACTCCGACGCTCAAGTCAGCAAAGCGGGTGGTTAGCTCTCAGGTAGGTGAACAGTAATAATGACATACCTTACTCCTTGGAATGCGTGCTATTTATATTATTCTAATGGGCCTACCTTGTTGGGCCCGTTTATCGAGGTGGATACCGCTTAGGGTTGCATTACCTAATTCTTGATGATGGATTAGCTTTACTGATCTCTGTTTGAGCGTTAATTGTAATAGGGTTCGGCCATCGGCCAAATTCTCACGGTGAGGGTAGGCCATCGGCCAAATAAATGTGGTCTTCGACAGTCTCAGTTAAGTCTCCGAAGGTCTTGGCCACTCGTCTGTCGGCCAAGTATGCAAAGGTCTCGGCCACTCGTTTGTCGGCCAAGTATGCAAAGGTCTCAGCCACTCGTCTGTCGGCCAAGTAGGCAAAGGTCTCGGCCACTCGTCTGTCGGCCAAGTATGCAAAGGTCTCGGCCACTCGTCTGTCGGCCAAGTATACAAAGATCTTGACTTCTCAGTCTCACGGTCAGGTTTGACTGGGCGTCGGGCAGGCAGGTGGGTCCCGGCCTCGCCCAGTACCGGTACAAAATCCGTATGTAATAGAAATTTACATACGAATATAATTTTGTATGTAAGTTCGTATGTATTTCATGTATTACATACGAATTTATATCCGTATGTAATTATCAACAAGTAATGACCAAATTTCTTGTAGTGGTGTAACTTAAGACAGTGTAATTTTCGCTCAAGCGAGAAATTTTTCACTTAAGCAAAAAATATTGCAAAAAAAATTAACTCAAGTGAAAATGACATTTTTCCTCAAGGAAAATAACCAGTAGAAATAGAATCAATTCAGACCAATTTTCACTCAAGTAACCAGATTATCACTCAAGCAAAATTCAATCAAAATTGTTGGTTGTTTTTGGACTTACCAAGGAAAAATTAGAATAGTATTATATAGTTATACGTTTGTACTTTGAGGTATGATGTGTGGTCAAGTAGAGTCGAGGATTGGTACCCATAATCTGTTGATTGTGTGTGAGGTTGAGTAGAATCAAAAGTTGGTGCCCTTAATTTACTAAGATGTGCGATGAATTGCTTGGTACCCGGGGAGGTACAACTTGTATTTAGTATGGTGAGCTATGCTAGAACGAATTCAATGATATCTCAAGTTTCGCTAGTAATCCGATCATGTAGATTAAGGTACTAGGTTGTGAGGAGTCGATAAAAGTATATTTGAGACATACCTTGAGGCTATAGTGAAATTGAACAAATTGAAGTAGTGTTAATCCTACCATGTGGATAGGTAGTCAAGTTGATAAGGGGTAGCAGCAAAGTGACTCACTACAAAATGAATCATTAATTTATCCTATATTTATTAATTGTTTAACTTTATATTACACGTATATATTTTGATGGGTGGAAGAGATGGTTTTGAATCCAAAAATAAGTTAGTTAGAAGATAGAATATTATTATATTACATATACATATATACTTTTGTAATAATAATAATTTCTAGAATTTGTTACACATATTAATAGTAGTCTTCATTATCGTGGTTAAATTATTTTCTAAGATTTTAGAAAATAATGATGAGTAATTTTATTTTCTATCTAGTATATTCATTATATATATATATATATATTATTTTCGTTATATATATCCATCTACCTAGCTTGACAAACGGTTTAATGCACCTATCATAAACATTCTATAATGTCTAATTTAAACTTTTGTAAACACTTTTTCATCCAATGTTTCAGATAATGTTGTTGACTTGTCCTAATTGATACTTGATTTCATGACACTAACGTTTCGTTTGGTACTCTTGACGATACAAGAACAGAAATAGGATAATGACAACTATGTCCCTGATAAAATCACACAGAATAGTAAAATTCTGGCCTGAATTCAATTATTTGCTATTTGTAGTGGTGACCTGTAAATAAATTAATAAAAACGCTTTCTATGTCGGCACACATATAGTTGCATTTATTTAAGAGTTTTTTTAAGAAGTTTACAAAAAGAAAAAAAAAATACAAAGTTGTTTAGAATATTTTTGTTTCAAAGACTTATATACAGTGTTGTGTTATGAGCTTTTAAAGTGATTAGTATAAATCACACAATTTTTTTCATCACCAACTAATCTACCCACTTATATTCTTCTTATATCTCAAAATATCAAACCTTCTTCTATCTAGTAGTTTAAATAACCAAAATATTTAAAAATTATTATGTTATGTGTTAATAATTTGCAAAAGAAAGGTGAGCTATCAACATCCAAAATCAATATATTTTGTGAAATTAATTATATTTAATTTATTTCAAAACATTATTGATTTAACTCCAATTCATATAGAAATTTCATCAGCTGAGCGATTATAAAAAATTTCAAAAGTTGGATTCAAAACCTTCGATTGTAACTTTTATATCAAGTTTTAAACATAAAAATAAGATCGGTTTTTAATCAAGCTTGCATGTATAAAATAAAATATCACTATTCAACACTAAGACAAATATAAAAAGATGGAAAAACATGAAGCACATTTGCTGGAAAGAGTAAATTTTTTTATCTCTTGATTTCTCTTTTGTTTCAACCAAATATTTTATTTCTCTTCTTTTTCCCTAAATAATAAATGTAATTTGGCACATTATGTGTAGCAGCGTAGGTAGGCTTGTGGTTTAGAGACAGAATTTTTTTAGTTGATACGATATCTTCTCTCACTCCCGGAATATAGGAATCTGCAAAATTGGGAATGCTGCTTCAATCACTGTGTATTAATTATTCAATTATTTTTATTTTTCTATATCATCACTTTTTTCAATCCTTCATCCTACTTTACTTTCATACAAAGAATTGATTTCTCTCACAATTGAGACATCAATCAAAATTCATAACACCTTTTAGTTCGTTCGGTCTCCCTTGATTAAGCTGAGAACTCTCTATCGACGTCCAAGCCGATCCACACTTAAATCATTAACATTCAAATCAAGGTTAGTAAAGTTAAACTACCATTAAGAATTAGACAATACGCTTTTAAGTGTGATTCAATCTATTAATTTGACCCAATAAGGTAAGGTCATTAAAATAATATAAATAGCGCACATTCCAATAACAAGGTACGTCATTATCACTGTACACCTCCGAGTGTCGAATCCCCTCTTTACTGACTTGAGCGTCGGAGTGTCTTTTGCAGGTACCTCCATTCGGCATTCACCTGAGGCTGAACGATCAAGGAGTAATATCGATACGAGTAGAATCACAACAAAGCTCTAGTCACCTGCCCAATGGAAGGAAGGAGACAAAGTTAGTTAATAGTTCTTTAGGTCTCATCTTCGTAACCAGAACACCTTTAATCCAAAACTTTAAAATGATAATTTTATAAGAAATAAATATATAACATTTGACTTTTTTATTTTTATTTATTATAAGACGTAGACTCATTTTTAATTTTTTAAATATAATTTAATTACAGATTATTATTCTATCCTTAATTTATTTGTATTTATTACAAGATCTCCAAAACATATTTCATCTGCTCTTCTATAGCTGTTTTGATTATTCTATCCACTAGTATAATTTAATTTCTCAATTTTCTCAGGCTAAGAAGGCAAAATGTGTCTATAAACATGTTAGTGGAGTGGTTAGAGTATTATAAATGCACGATAACATACAAGTGAGTCTACAAATCTTAGTATATTTTAATAATACGTTGTTTAAACTTTATATTTTTTTTTAAAAAAGCTTTCAAATAGTTTTTAAACTTTCTATGTCGTAATTATAATTATATTCTAACAAATGCTCACGCTAATTTATTTTTATTATTAGTTATAAATTAAATATTACATACTAATAATTATTGTACTTCCAACTTTAAATTACAAAGAAGTTAATGTTTGGTCGTTTGAGGATATTCACTAAAAAATTCGACATCATGATAAATCTATATAAAATATTATTAAATTTTTAACTTTAAAATTTTAAAATGAAGTTTGTGAGATTTTTTGTTGTTGTTGATTTTGTTTTTCATTTTTTCTTCATGAGACTTGTAACACCTCAATTATTATAAGTAATTGTTATTTAATTAAAATTTGAGAATAGTTATTTAATTAAAATTTGAGAATAATTTTGTTGTCTATTTAATTTTTTTGAGAAAATTATTAAGTATAGCGTAATCTCATTCATTCATATATATATATATATTTTTATTTTATTTTTTATATTTTTTTTTACTTTTTATAAATATATAAGTTTTATGCAATAATAATAATTTTATATCATAATAGAAAATTATATAAATATATATATATATATATTATAATTAAGTTGTTCATAAATCAATATCTTAGAAAATATTTTTGGAACAAAAATTCTCTTTTACTCATAACTCAAGTACATATCTAAGAAATACACAAAAAGAATAACAATAACATCTGAAAAGTCGATCCAATTTAAATTATCAGAATATGGAGTGAATCAAACTAAAGGTTTGTAATTTTTGTCTTTCCCTTTTTATTGTTCATCAATATTAACTTTTAATTTCTATTGAATTATAGTATAATAGACAACTAAGAAACTATGAGTGTGACTATTATGTTGTGCAATAGATGGTTATCATTGTAAGACTAGACCTTAAAAGTGATTGGGAACAAGTAACATGATGGTAAATTATTTTTATAATTCTTTAACATATATTTATCTTAACACTAATTTATGTGAACCTTATTTTGTAATGCAATTTTTTATGGATGAGCAAGCAATGCCTTTGACCTCCATAGAATATGTGAGACATGCTTGGGTCACATATTTCCTAAATTTTTATAACTCTAGGATAGCTAATTAATAATGTAGGAATTAGATAGATAGTTAGGAATATAGGTAAAGAAATATGTTGTTAGTGTTTGTAATACATTTTTATCAGTATATATTATTTGATTATTTGAATTCATGTATTTGTCTTGGCTGGGTTATAATTGAACAAGTCAATTTATATGGGAATTAGCATTAAACAGAATGTACTAAAAAAAAATTACTAGCTACAAGGGCGGCTATTTACCATAGTCACCCTCTTAGATGCAGTGCAAAGCTTTATAAGGACGACTATGGTAAATAGGCGCCTTCTTATATGCTTCAAAATGCTTTTACATAAGGGAGGTGTAAAATGACGGTTTTTACAATAGTCGTCCTCTTTGTTTGAATGCGTACAATTTATAAGGACGACTTTTACCATAGTCGCCCTTTTTGTCTCAATCTAAGAAGGCGGTTAAATAGTCCGTCTTCTTCTCTATTGGACATAAGACTACACGTACATCGAAGGTGGCTAGAAGGTCGTCGTTTTACAGTAAAAATAGTCATCGTTTTTAAGCTTTTATGCATCAGTGGAAGGTATTTAGGGAACTTTCTTTTATCCAACCAAATTCATTAAAATTATTTATTTTTACTTATATATATATATTTCCTTGAATTATAAAAGGTTGATGTTTAAAATAATATAATAATCAAAGCAATAACTTTAAATAAATACTTAGACATGGAGCAATATATCATAAGTAAATAAAATAACAAAAATATAAATTAATAAGGATGATCAATATGTAACTAAAGATAAACTAAATCACATAAATTTGAATAAAAAGAGAGGACGAATATGTAACTAGATATTAATTAAATAACAAATTTATAAATTTAATAAAGAAGATTGGTGCATTGTTGGAGATAAGATGACAATTATAATTTTAGTAAAGATGATTAACATATAATTAGGAATAAATTAAATGACATAAATGTAAATTTAGTAAAGATGATCGATACCTTGTTAAAGATAAATTAAATACATAATTATAAATTTAATAAAAAAAATCAATGCGTAATTATATAAATAAACTAAATAACATAAATATAAATTTAATAAAACAATCAAGTCAAAACGACTTTGTCATCCATAATTTTGAAGGTTATCTTTTTGAGACCTTAATAATAGAATACATTTTTATCAAAAAATTCCAATTAAATTGTGTTAATAATAAATTATAAAAGTTTGTATTGTTTATTTTTTATTACAATAACAAAATAAAGAATAGTTATTATAAAAACACTAGTAATAAATTAAACAATCTTATAAAATGAATTCATACTTTATTTTTCAAATAAAATAATGTACATTTCTTTTCATGTTTTATTTATCTCTTTTAAATTTTTTCTTTTCTATTATTTTTTTCTTGGTCTTTCTTTTCTCTCTAGCAAATATAGCTTATACATATCATTACAATTTTACCAAATGTTCTTCCACTTCCTAGCATATTCTCTCGGCTATTTACCATTTCTTATGTCGAATCAATGAAGTGAAATCTCTATTTTTCCTTTTCCAAACTCTTGATGGAAAGTGACCGAAAGTTGAAAAGGAAAAAAAGAGTTTAACGTGGTTCCACTTTTATTAGATATCCTCACATGTTTAAAGGAACAAAAACAAAAAACAAATGGGTAGGCTAAAGCTTTAGCTAGTTTCATAAAGAATCATCCATGGTCGCCATCTCTTTCCTTTTACGAGAATTGGTGCAAGAGATCAAAATTAAAGACGATTCCTTTTAAAAATCTTCAATGAATTTGGAATCACAAGATTTTCGATTTTAAAGATGGTGTGTTGGTATAGGATGAGACCGAAGATCCGGTCTTCCTGATTGAGATGACTGAGATCCCATAGATAGTATGGCCGACCGACACATTTAACCATTAACATTCAAACCAAGGTCAGTGAAGCCAAATTACCATTAAGAATTATGTAATATCATTTCCACTAATCAGACCCAACAAGGTAAGCTCATTAGAATAATATAAATAACGCACATTCCAAGAAAAAAGGTACGTCATTGTTACTGTACACATCCGAGTGTCGAACACCCTCTTTACTGACTTAAGCGTCAGATTGTCTTCTGCAGATACCTTTTCCATTTGACATTCATTCGAGACTGAGAACCGAAGAAGTGGCACAAAGATTAAAAAAATTACAATAAAATCTTAACAACCTACCCGAAGTAAAAAAAAAACCTCTCCTTAGCAGATAGATATTGTTTTTCATTCTAACTACCATTTATGCGAAGAGTATCACAACAATCAAACCCCGACATTGAATTGCACAAAAAAATTAACATTAATGACAGAAAACTGGTAACAATTTGAAATAGACATGGGAATCTGTTACAAATGTTGATAACTATGTGGTTTGCAACAAGGCTAAATAAATGAGAATTAAGAATACAAAATCATGATTAACAGACACAAATTCTTAGACCATGATGGTGTATTCATTACTTAAGAGAAGGTGTTAAGACGGGTAATGTGTAGGTCTTATGCGAAGCTTTTTCCATTTTTGAATTTGAAGGTACATAGTCCGACATGAACATGTGTTAATAATGGGTGTTTTTCTCTGAGTTCTCACATCAAACACTTGATAACAGCGAAATGTTGTTACAGTCTTTACAGGCTAGTAGGTTATTATGGAGGTCTATTGAGAAAAAAAGTAATGTAATGATGGGTTTGGAAAGTGGTTTACCTTTAATAATTGGACCCAGATGAAGTTTTTATGATATCCCATCATCCAAATCGCACACATGTTACTGGGCCATAACAGTTCATATACTACCTCTACTGCATGTGACAAAAGGAAGGGCTGCGTCACGTCCCATCATACCTTCATCTTCATCTTTCTCTTTCTCTTTCTTTCACACCATTGCTTTTTATTACTTCCATGTATCTTTCACAAAACTTCTAAGAACTTTCTTTTACTTCACTTTTCTACATTTTTCTTTCTACATGAAATCAGTGAATAATAATTAAGTGAGTACTCTTTGAATTATAAATTTTGGACTTACAAAATAATATTCAATAAAATTGTTATCAAATAATAGGTGATTTCTCCGATAACAATTTAGTTTATTCAAGTAATTTCAAGTTATAGATTTTTGGTATGGATAGTATATTAATCATTTTAAATTATTATTTTATTTATTCATTATGTGAGAATAAAATAAATCTAATTAAATAGTTATATATAAGTATTTATTTAAATATACTTTATGTTGACAATGAAAATAAATTAAAGTTTGTCTATAATAAAAGTGGCCCGTGTATAAATTGGGCCATGCATATAGCTTAGGCCCAATGCGCTTAAAGGGCCACAGCCATATTATTCGAAGCACCAGGTTCAAGAAAAACACACATACACTCTAGCCGAATATAATAGTTGATTGTTTTGATACAAAAATTGAAATAAGGAAAATAACACTCTCTATACTAAATAACAATAATATATTATTTAATTTTAAAATATATATTCACAAACAACGCTGACATTTTTCTTTAGTTTTTAAATAAATAATTTATTCTCCTATGTTTTTAATAATTTATTTTATATTTTAAAGAAAAGAATCCTCGTCTTACTTATTTTAGTTGAAAATGTTATATTCATTAAAATTTAAATAAAAAATTATAAAATTAATGTTTTAACCCTTATTATAATAAGAACTTCTCTATCATTATAGAAATGAAATTAAATAGCATGAAATAAGTAGATGTACATGTAATCTAATTCTGCATATTAATATCAACTAAAGATGTTAGTAAAATTAAAATTTATTTTCAAAACAAATATTAACGACATAATTTTACTCTTGCTATTGACTATTAGTTTGCCGCACATTGCATTGTCGTATGTTCTAAAAGTAATATAGGTCATAACAATTACATAATACATCCAAATGAATAAGGTAATCTAACAACACAAGTAAGGAATACATATCACACTTTCAATAAAATTGAAAAATGATGTGAAGAAACAAATGTTTGACTCAAGAAACTATATCATACACTTTCATTACCTAGCATGGGTATAAAAAAAAATGGCACAAACAGTTATATAGTTAAACAAATTTTCGGAAAATCTTATTAAATTTGAAGAGAAAATTGACACCTATTATATTCACATAAATCTTAGTCATAAAATTGTCCATGTGAAAATAAATTAATTTTTCAACTACAACTATACCATATATTAGTACACTATGATAAAATAACTTTTTGTCCATCCACTACAAGAAAATCATGAAATAGAAACTAATTTTTAGATAAAAAAAATAATTAGTCGTTATAGTGACTAAATTAGAGACCATTTTAGAGACTAATTTTTTTTGTCTAATTAGCAACCAAGGTTTTTGCTACCAAATTTAGAATCTAAATAATTGGTAGCAAAAACCTTGATTGCTAATTAGACACAAATTTAGAAACCATTTAACAATAATAGAAACTAATTTAGAAACCAAAATTTTTTTAGTCTTTAAAATGGTCTCTAATTTAGTCACTATAGCAACTAATTATTTTTTGTTTCTAAAAATTAGTTTCTATTTCATGATTTTCTTTTAGTGATCTACAAAATATCAGTTGATTATTCCTTCCATCCATCTTGAATAAATGACATGAACCTTCATAAGTTTTTTTCACTACCTGTGATTTAGACTACCAATAAAACTTGAATATCTTATTAACATATTTCATGACACAATACTCACACTAATAACATATTAGGTTGGATTAAGTTACATCTTGGTAACCACCTTACATCATTCAGATCATAATCACATCTCATTCAACTGCAAAAAATATATACATCACCTAATCGGTCAGTCGGGGTCATGTCTTTTTGCTCCTTTTATCTCTTTGTACAAGAATTTTAAGGCTTGATTTTTCAAAAAATTTATTAAGCTAATGGGTCATAGGTTTTTCTTTGACAATGGAGAGCCTAAGTTTTCTTTTTATTGGACTTGGGATCTTGTCTGGTATCAAAGTTGGCGTATATCATCCATAAGTGTCGATGACCTTGAGGTTTTTAGGGTTTTAGATCAAATTGTTGAGGAAGTTGACCGAAAGATTGTCACCATATACATGTCTCCTCATCGTTGGGTGGATCTCACCAGTATGTATACTTGTTACTTTGGTTGGTGTCAACTTTAACTTCACTAATTTTTTTTATGCTTTTCCGGCATAATGGCTCAACATGCTTAAGATTTCAAGTTGGTGCTTAAACAACTCCGATAAAAGGTCAGTAAATGACCGAATGAAGAACCCAAAATTCATGTGATCGACTTCCCCATTTTTGTGGCTAATCTCAAGCCTTCTCCTATGTATAAAAAATCCTTTTGTAATCCCACAGGCAATTTTTGTTTTTGTATAAGTGATAGTCGAACTCAAATTTTTGTATAAATGAAATGATTGATTATTTTTGCTTATTGTATATTAGTTTTTCGATATTCAATAATTGAAGATATTAAATGTTATCCAATAGATACTTTGACTTGATTTCGGTAAACCTATTTATAGAATAAGATAAATCTATGAAATTTTATATTTAATTAATGTGAATATAACTATTAAATCTATACTTTAAAGGACCAAAATGTGTTTAACCATGCGTGGAAACCTTAATCAACTATATGGACGAGTCCTCTACCCATTGACCGTATAGCATAGAAATATTTTAATTGTTGGTACAACTATTGAGGAACAGTCTTAAAATTATTTTATTTTATTCAGTAAAGAAAGTTAAACTCTGTTAAAAAAAGTTTAAAATAAGTCATAGACTCTTAAGTTACTATCTAAAGTTTTAATATAATCCCGTGACATTTCATCAAAGTGAAAAGAACTTGGAACAGAATTGTCTTGCAAGTAGTTAAGTCAAGCAAGCAAAGCAACCTTGCATTAAAATTGAAGATACAATAAAATCTATTATTATTAGAATGATTTAAAATATACTAACAATATTTTTTATACTTCACAATTTAAAGCATATTCTAACAAGATCATTGATTTCATCGCGATTATTTTAAAAACATTTAAGATTATTTCCAATTGAATCACTTCCATTACAATAACATTCGAAGAAAACTATAAACATTTTTTCATTGGAAATGACCATAAACATAATAATTAACATTAAATATTACTCTTTGAACAATATTTCCCCTTTTAATTAGTATTTCATTATTGTATTAAGCAAAAAATGAAATAAAAAGCAGAAAAGCGTAATACAACATTAAATAAATAATTACACGGGAAGAAGACACGTCTTGTCGGGTTCTCTTTTCTCAGAAAAAAGCGATGATTGATTGTTTCTCTCTCCACATTTCTTGCAACTCCTCTCCTTCTCTTCTCTTCTCTTCTCTTCTCAGGTAATTTTCAACGATTCCTTCTCCTTTTCCTTCTTCTTCTTCTTCATTACGATCATAATCTTCTTCTTCTTCTTCTCTCCTTCCTCGATTGACGCTATGTCTAGATTCATCGCCGCTTCAATTTGACCTTTGCGTGATTTCGTTTTGACTGAGTCCTGTCTTTAGTTTACCCTTCATCTGAAAATCCCCGTTGATCTTCAGCCTAGAATTTTCCGAATTGAGCTATGGGGAGGTTGTTTGTGGTCCATCTCGAGGGGAAGGTCTATAGCTGCAAACACTGCCGTACCCATCTTGCTCTCTATGAAGACATCGTTTCCAAGGTTGTCCTTTTATTTGTTTTCTTTCTTTCACCTACTTTCATGACTCACTTTTTTTTTTTGTGATTTTCTAACTTCGTTCTGGGTTTTTGTTTTTTTTTATCTCATCCTTGTTAATTTTATCAGTTGGATGATGAGTTCGTGCACTAATGTAGGTTTGAATAGTCACTTTATCTTCCTGTCAAGCATTTCTTGTTCTTTTCCTCTAATAGTCTGTCCATACAATTTCGAGAGTGCAAATTGTTAATTTTAGTGATTGATTTGATATCCATCTTTTAGTTATTGTTTACTTGTATTGTATTCCCTTGGCTCAAATTAAGATTTTTTTAATTCTTTTTCCCAATTGCGTGGTGGCAACATCATGTGCCAAGGCTATGGCATAGATGTAAAACCACTTATGAGCCTTCACCTAATGGCTATTAGTTAAAGCTTTTAGGAGGGTTGGTTATTGTTGTGGTATCACTGTCCCCGCGATCAAGCGATTAACAGTTTAATCCTGGACTGGATTGCATCACTGTTTACCAATTCTTTTTGCAAATGAACTTTATCTAAGATCCTGTAATTCATGAAGATACTTGTTGTGCAATTTATTGTGTTTGTATTTTTGTTTATAAATTGTAACAGTTAATGGACACGAGTGCTTGTGGAGGTAACATTTCTTTGCTGGTTTAACTCTGAATAATGAACTCGTTGCTGCGTATTCTTGGATAATAGATACTGACTTTGCTTAAAAGGAGAGGGTGAAAGTAGATAATTGTCTGGTTGTCGGTGTTCCCAGAGGAGAAACCAAGGAAGGTGTTCTCTAAATAAATGGCTGGCCAAGCTATTCGGATTTTGATTCTTCATACTTTTGTGAATATAAGATGTGCAAATAAAGTATAAGTGGCAGAATTTTTGGGTCTCCCTGGCCCTTGACTTGCAGAAGTGCTCCCATCCTCTTACATAGAATTTGAACCCACTCGATTATCTCTGTTGCAGAAAAATTGTTGTGTTAAGTAGTTATGCCATTGTGTTCATTTTCCTTCTTCAATGTAGCCTTCGAGCTTTGGCCAACTTTTCTTTATTCACACCTGGGTATTCTTTATTGGTCTTCCATAAAATACATATTCTGACTACTATTTTTTCTTGTGGTGTTTTATTCAGTCTTTCCACAGCAGACATGGGAAAGCTTATCTCTTCAGTAAGGTGTAAGTCATCCTTGATCTTGGAACCTTATCATTATGCGATTGGTAAAAATAACTAAGATAAACGTTCTCTTTTGGTATTTGTATGAATGTATTTGGACAATTAGTGATAAAACTATGAAATATAGTTGTATGCTACTTAAATTGTCTAAAAACAAGACCAAAAAATTAAGAGAAATTTAATGACATATTGTTTGTCCTAGAACTTGTCTGAGTATATACATTACACATTGCTATTGTAGTCCTTGTTTTTTGCATGCCCATCATGAATCCAGTCATGCTTGTCTTATGACTTGGCAATAGAAATCATATGTGTATCACAGCTACATAGCAAGAACAATTCATAATTCCTGCCACTCTCGTCAACTGACATTTAGGTGATTTTGTAGCTTGGAGCCAAAGTATTATGCAGAAGAGATGTATTTGTTATTCATGGCTTCTTGCCTCTGAATGTCTAAAGATCTAGCCACGTTATGTTTTATAGTTGGTTCTGGTCATGGATGCAGTTAATATATTTTTTTCTTTTACAGCGTAAATGTTTCTGCTGGAGAAAACGAGGACAGGCAGATGCTCACTGGGATGCATACTGTGGCTGACATTTTCTGTGTGGGGTGTGGATCAATTGTGGGTTGGAAATATGTACGATTTATAACAGTGCTTCACGAGTACGATTTTTTCAATTTATACGTAGAATTTAGTAGTTACCATTGGTTTCTTTCAGGAGACTGCTCATGAAGAAAGCCAGAAGTACAAGGAAGGAAAATCTGTACTTGAACGGTAAGAGAAGTGTTGTTCGAGAACTGAGAAAACACTCTTAATACGTGAAGATGGTGGATTTAACATGTTTTTACTTCTGGCCAGGTACAAGGTGTCAGGTCCTGATAACTGCAATTATTGGGTTGGCCATGAAGCACATGGTGGAAGTGAAGCAGATGACGCTTAGTCATCTGCCATTGACAATTGAATTGTACATTCTTTAATCCTCATCCCCTGTTGTTCAACGAATGTGGATTTTATTTGGGCAGTTTTGCAAAATCTGCATTTTGCCCATAAGACAATTTAAATACATTTGATTGTTAATTATGATGTAAAAAAACTAATGTTATAACTTCTAAGTTCTAATCAATCATATGTTTTTCTTGTTGTATATTCATCTCCATTCGCTATTACCATCTTTCGGGGTATTTGGAAGTTTTTTCTTTCCTAATCATGCAAATACTCAAATTAAAAGTGGAATGTGTTTAGTTAAACTTATGAATGTGATCGATGACAAGTTCTTTTACTAAATTTGATCTTGTTATTTATTAAAATAAATTTCAGCCAGTGTTTATGAGAGAAGCTTTTATAGAAATGCTTAATGAAACAAGAACAAAGGGTAATTGATACCAACGGAAAGCATCAAACTAACTAAGCGCCTAAATTTCTCATAACATTTATTAAATTAGGTGCTCTCTTTTTCTCTTGGTAGACTTTACCTTTGTGCGTTTTTTCTTTTATTGCTTTAACAGAAAAAAAGTTACCTACTGAAGACGTTAACGAGAAGGAAGTAAATGCTAAAAGATTTTTGGGTGTCAGAGTTGAATAGGCGTCTTATATGTAACGTAGGCCTTAAATTTACATGGTAAGAAGAAACTTATTTTGGAAACTGCAAATGATTTAGTTAATTAGTAACTAAAATTTTGTCCCCCGAGAAAAGAGGTTACATGAATGATGAGTGCATAGTTGCGAAGTCACGTTGGCAAAAGCTTGAAAAAGGAAGATATTATAATAATAAAGAAAGAGGGCATAACGGTGATCACTCACCCAACTCATCCAATCCATCAACCGTGTAACGTAGGCTTTAAGTGATAGAAATTAAAAAGAAAGAAGAACAGCAGTAGCAGCAGCAGCAGCTTCACAGCATCTATTCTTCTCTCCCTCCATCTTCAAACTTGCCTTTTATTACATCTCAATGCCACTCCCTTCTCTTCACTATCACTCTCATTCGAAGTTTCTGGAATCCCAATGCGCTCCACTTTGTTATTTCCGCAACTATTTCCAACCAAAGCCCGTTTTATTCAATTTACCTTTTTTAAGTATTGATTTAATTTCTATTTTTGGTTCACGAGGATGCATTCGGTTGGTGCGCGGTTGTTGAGGTGAACGAGGGAACTCAGTTAGGTTCTTCTCTTGTTTCGGGCTTTTCTTCTTCTCTTTCCCTCTTCTTTCTCTTCTTCGCTTCATCGATCCCTAATTGTCGTTGCCATTTCTGAGATGAATCGGAGCTTCATAGCGCCGGAATCCAAAATGCAAGACGCCTTCAAGCAGAGGCAACAGCAATTGGGGGCTCTCAGGTCCTCTGTGCGCGCCAAGGACAGGGACGACGAACTCGCGTTGTTCCTGGAAATGAGGAACCGCGAGAAGGAGCGTGGCGATCTCGTGCTTCGCGCCGCAGAGGATTTTGACGGTGCAGCCGCGTTGGGTATGCACACCGTCGACGACGACACTTCTTGTTTTTTTTTTGTGATGTCGTTTTGTTAATTTTAGCGCCAACAACTGCCGGACGGTTGTGTCGTTTGCACGGTGTGACATGTTGTGTTTCCCTTTGTCACTCGCTATGTGTTTCGTGTTTCAGGCTCAAATCTAGGCAATTCTCCCTTGTTTAACGTTCCGTCTTCCATGGCGGCGCTGGTGCGGAAGACTGGTGCTGATGATTTTCTCAATTCGGAGAATGATAAGAATGATTATGACTGGTATATCCTGTTTATCTTTCTAACCGTCTTTTTAATGCTTAACTTTTGTGTGTTTACTGTAATTATTCAGTGCAACTATGTCATTTGAGTAGTTTTTTTTTTCTTCCTTCTTTTTGTTTGATAAAACTTGTAGATGTAGTTTCTGGATATTCTTGTGAAACTAACAAGTTAACCACTCTTCGTACATGATATCAGCTCTGATTATGGAGCAATTGATATGCTCTACAATCCAAATCCCACAGAGGAAGCAATTGTAATGAATATCACTTCAACTTTGAAGCAATAACTATCCTTTGCAATTACTAATATGAAATGATCAATTGAGTTAAATTTGTGTGGGAAAAAACCAAAATGTGGGGAAAACTGTCTAGAATGAGTTTAGTTAGTCAGATGAGATTATAATTGCTTTTTTTATGGTGGCCTAGGCTCCATCTCATATTACATAAACATAATCACTTTTTATTATGGTAAATACGAATGCCCTTACTTGATTGTGTTTTCTCACAAGCCTTTGTTAATTCACCCGCTCCTTTACCAAAAATCTATATATACCCTTGGCAAAATTTTATGAGAGCATAAAAAACAACGTTAACTCTTGATAATTTGGCATCTGTGACCAGAGTCTTTGACATTTTTTCATGACCTCGTATAATAAACATGCTCACTTTATAGCTTTTCCCTTGTTTTAATATCATCATTATGATACTGACTAGGTTTATAAAGTGTCATGTTCTATTTTCCATAACTGAAGTCTAGAAGATAACAACGAATTAATTTATTGTAAAACTGATGGCCAGTTTCTCTTATTTCCAGGCTTAAACAAGCCAAATTGTTAGAAATCACAGGTTCATCTGCATTCGCAATAAGCACAACTTCACAATGCCTTGTAATTAATTTGGCAATATTTCTTTGATATTGCCAAATATTGTCTTTGTAGTTCCTTTCTTTGATATTTCTTTATACTAATAATTTTTTCAATCATAAATTATTAGTAGGACTGTATCACTGTTGCTATTTTTGTTATTAACCTTATCCAAATCTGAGATTTCTGACTGTAACTAGGGTCTTGCATCGATGCTCTGGGTGTTTTCTGACTTTAACTAGGTTCTTGCATCGATGCTTTGTGTGTTTGAAGCATGAACTAATAATAAATAAATTAACATGCACTAATCCAGACTTAGCTTTACATTAATGCTTAGATTGGGGCTTAGCATTTTTTTTCCTTTTCAGGCTTCTAACCCCACCTGGGACTCCCCTTTTTCCTTCTTTGGAGATGGAATCAACAAAAACTGTTATGAGTCAGCTTGGGGCTCCAACTTTACGCCCCACATCATTAAAAGCTAGAGTAAGCAATTTTATTTGATTTTTTGGATCATGTCAATAATTTATCTTTTTATGGTAATTTGAAGATTTTGTCTTTTACATCTGGTTTTAGGGTTTATGGTAATTCATCAATGAAATTGTACATTTCCTTGTAAACTCCTGGTTTTGATGAAAGTTCGTTTGTTAACAATATCATTATTATTCATCATGCCAGATGAACTTAAGCAGAAATAAATGGTTTTAGGAATGGGTTAAGTATGTTTTGTGAGTTATTGCATAATTTCAGTTATTGGTGCCTGATTATAAGTAGCTAATTTTCATACACCGTCCCCTGTAGCAATGACATACCTGGACTACAAACCGCATGTCATTATTTTGGATGTTTTCCAACTTTCCATGACATGTTTTGGTTAATTTATTTGTTAATTACATGATTGTTGCTTTCAGTATCCTCTCTTGCTTTTTTCCATTGTCCTTTTGGAGTTTCTTCATGGCATTCCATATTTGGCATTTTTGGTGAATATTGGGTGTGTCCTAGTTCTAGGTTCCTAGACCACATTGATTAATTACTTTAATGATTTAGGTAGAAGTAAAGAGGCTAAATTTTGTGGCAATTTGCAATGTGGACTACATTGTAACACTTCAAACAAGAGGTGTCCAAGCTTCACGGTCCATTTGGTAGGAAACACAGGTCCTTTTTGAAGGGGTTTCACTATTAGATATGTTAATGTTGAGGAGTGAAGATCTATTACTTAGATTTTGTCTTTTTCATTGTTTGTTTTTCTGTTTTGTTACTTTGTTTAGGAGGATTCCTTACCCCTTTTCTCTCTACATAAATTTCTTTCATAAAAACAGCTTTGTCGGTTTCACTGAGTAAATTGATAATACTTTTTTACATTGGCAAAATCATAGAAATGTAATACTCTGCATTTATTTGTTAGTTCCAAAGTCCAAAGTAATCCATGATTTGTGCTTTAACATATGGTTCATAATAGTATGATTTTGTTGTTTTTCTTTCATGGTAATGGTCTGAAAATAATTTTTCTTGTATTTGTTTCCTTGTGATTGTAGTTAGCAAATCCTCCGTCAGAACATACTGGAAGGAGCAACTTAGTATCTAAACAACCCGCCTCCGCCCCTGGGTTGACCTCTTCAGGTGGTGGAATCAGAAGGCCCTCATCAGCGGGGAATCTTTCAGAACTAGCTGGAAGAAGCAACTTAGTATCTAAACTACCAGCCTCTTCCCCGGGGTTGACTTCTTCAGTTGGGGGAACTAGGAGGTCCTCATCCTCAGGGAATCTGGGATCTAGATCTGCAACTCCTACTGGACGACCTACATTGACCACAGTTTCAAAATCATCTAGACCTTCAACACCGACTTCTCGGACAACCATACCATCAACTAGGGCTATGGTAGCAACTACCAAGACCTCAGTTTCCTCAGCCAAGCCCATGGTTTCTGCTACTAAGGCTGCAGTTTCTGTTGCTAGAACTACTACAGTACCTGCAGCTAAAACCACAATTCCATCTAGATCCTCTACACCTTTGTCAAGATCTACTACACCTTCAAGATCTACTACAAGATCTTCAACACCTACAACCAGAACTACCTTATCTGCATCGAGGCCTACTTCAAGGGCATCAACCCCAACTAGGCGGCCTACAACACCATCTAATGTATCTACTGTATCTTCTCTGTCAGTTAAGACTTCTTCAATCTCCAAGTCAGCTCCTGTGATGTCAAGGCAGCCAATAACATCGCCTGGCACTTCACCAAATGTGAAGCCAAGCCCAAGACCATGGAAGCCATCTGAGATGCCTGGCTTTTCACTTGATGCGCCACCCAATTTGAGGACAACGCTTCCAGAAAGGCCGCTGTCAACAACTAGGGGTAGGCCTGGAGCACCCGGTGCACGATCCTCTTCTGTTGAGCCTGCTTCTATTGGTAGACCAAGGCGGCAATCAAACTCTCCTTCAAGAGGACGTTCATCCAACGGCATTTCTCATCCAACTGGAAGCTCTATGCCAGCAGTTAATCGTGGGTACTCCAGAGCAAATGACAATGTCAGTCCTGTTGTAATGGGCACAAAAATGGTTGAGAGGGTAATAAATATGCGAAAATTGGCACCACCAAGGCTGGATGACAAGAACTCTTCCCATAATCTTTCTGGCAAGTCATCTTCTTCTCCAGATACCTCTGGTTTTGGAAGATCACTCTCGAAGAAATCCTTGGATATGGCAATTAGGCATATGGTATGCATCTTCTTCACATTTTCTGCATTTGTTCTATCAGTCGAGAATAAATTTGCAACGCGCCTGCATCTGAAACACTGGATCTAGAGAAACTTTTAAATGCTGTGTTGGCCTTTTCCCTTTGTGGATGCATTATGTCTTGACGTTATTTAGATATTTGAGAGTTTGTCATTTAGGGCGTTGATCTCATTTCATACCTACTATTAAAATCAAATTAATCGGAACTGATGAAATTGTATTTTCTCTTGCTAATAATTTCCTTTCTCTTTGAACAGGATATAAGGCGAAGGGTTCCAGGCAATTTACGGTCATCATTGATGACGAACATTCCAGCATCTTCAATGTATAGTGTGAGGTCTGGGCCTCCGCGTAGCCGAACTGTTAGTATCTCGGGTTCTCCTCATGCCACTAGCAGTAATGCTAGTTCTGAAGTGAGTGTAAACCCAAATGGTGTTTGTTTATATAATAGTGAAATAGACGATGATATTGGCAGTGAGAGAAGTGGTCAATCTCCTGCCAGTGTGCGGGGTAGGTAAACGGCTCTCACTTTCAGGAATCCTCTTCCCTACTGTTTAATTGTTCCACCATTCTTATCCTGAGTTTCAGCCATATTGGATTTTTATATGGAGCTAACCATGCTTCAATTCATGTAAAGTTACCGGAAGTGATATAAACATTAAGGGAAGCTATTTGTAATTTAGATAGATCACCTATATGCTGATATTGTAATACTCATTTTTTTTCAAGTGGTGTTATATCACGCGAAAACTGTAGAAATGGTATGTGCCATTGTATTTTTTGAGAAATGCTAGCAGCGTATGATTTGGCACTTTTTTTAGCATTTTTTAAAATTTCTGGGTGACATCTCTGGTTGAAACGTCTTTTTTTTTTATCCACAACCATTTAAAACAGAGTATATTATACGAAAATATGATTTTATTTAATGAATATTACGTAGTTTTAAAATTTTATAGAAACTTCTTAATTGACTCACATAATAAAACTTTTAATTTAATACATTAATACATTTTATTTGAAAATAAAATAACATCGTGGCATTTGCCCCCAACACACACACACACATATATATATATTAGGGTTATTGTTTTTATTAAATAATATTAAATAAATATACAGAATAATGATAGTATTTAAGAATTACTTATTTTTTTATCTAAAGTATTTAAAAAAAATCATACTTTTATTTAAATATAATTATTTTTTTTAAAAAAAAAGTATTTTACTTTCCATTTGTAGTCCTCATTGTAGAAATGTATACCTTTTTTTTTGACAGAATAATTAAATATCACTAGTTTTTCGTTTTAGTAGTATTTTTCTTTTATAACTTATTGTTGCACTTTTAAATACTATAAAGGTGTACCGTCTCGTCATCGGGTGTTGATCGAAGGTCAGAGTCAACGCATAATGGGGGCCCCTCGAGGAGCCCAAAGAAGAGAAGTCAGCAGGTCGACCGCTCGAGTCATCGCCAATAGGAGGCGTTGCCCAAGTGAGGTGTCGCCCAAAGTGAGGTGTCGTCCAAAGAGAAGCATCGCCCGAGGGAGAGAGGCGTCGCCGGAGAGGCTTCGGGCCTCGACAGCCCAGAACAGTAGTAAGGAGAAGAGAAAGACGGCTTCAAGGCCGCAAGTCTAGCACCAGAAGGGGATATCCTAACTCATGAAGTACCCACGCCACTGTTGGGAGACCCCGGAACAGATACGACCCGTGAGAGGGCCATAACCAGGGAGAACCACGTGCATGGTACGAGAGACAGGTAGATATACCCCAGGGCAAGTAACCAGTGATTGGGGCACATGAGTTGGCACCCAGAACATCAACCCACGAGCCAGAAGCACTTCACAGGAAAGAGGGCTCATACGATAGAATAACCCTAAGTTGGGTGACGGTGCTGTGAGACCCTCTACACAAAATAAACGATCAAGTCAAAGGGACACGTGGCAAGACACACGTGCTCATTAAAGGTTTCAGTGAAAGTTTGCCAAGGTACGCATTAATTCAGTTAAGATTCGAATGTTCCAAGGAATGTTTTTATACGCTTTCAGTGCGCTTTAACGCGCTTTAAAGATTAGAGGTGTATAAAAGGGGACCTTGGGGCATTTGAAAAGGGACCGATTTTTTAACCTAATAGACACAGAGATACACAGAGAAAGACCCTAGTTGTCTTTGCGGCGCACGCACAAGGCAATTAGGGCAACACAGTTGTAGTTAAATAGTTTCAGTGATTCAATGTAGTTTTTTTGATGTTTCTCGCTAGCTAACTTGATCGTCGGAGTGCAAACGACCGCGAGGGCGCTCCTTTGTTCACTTCTTTCAGGTACTCACAGACGGAGCAAGACGAAGGTGCTCTAGCTCGCGAGGACAAGCCACGCGCAAAGACGATTCCGGTCAACCGGCCAGAACAAAAGGATTGCATTTTCATTCAAATGACTTTGTGTTTTTTTTAGTTTGATTTAATTATAAATTAGCTTAAAAATTGTTTATGATTTCATACTAATGAAACATACTTTACTACTACAGTCATAAAAGATTGTTCAATATTCCTATTTATTAAATTTTTTACACACAACCAATGGAAACATTTTCATAAAAAAAATCAAGTTTATGTATATTCCAATTATGAGTTCAAGATGATTCTTTGTGAAAGGTAAAACTAATATATTAATAGCTATAATTTACATCTTTAAAATTATTTATTTCATATTTTATATAAATATATTTTAAAATATTCTCAAATAATTTTAATACACATATTCTCATAAGACATACCGGGCCAATTACTAAAAGACCTACAATGCTGAAGAATCCCACTCAGCCCGTAGGAACAATTTTATATGAAATTTAATATTTATTAAAAACATTTTTTTATTATTGACCCTCCAAGTGTTGGCTTGTTTACTTATAAGACTTATTTTTTGTTCCATGTGTTTCCAAACACGCATAACAAAAGATGAAAAAGTATAAGATTAAGGAAAAAGTTTTGTCAACAAACCCTTTATAATAATATTATAATATTTTGAATTAAAAATTAAAATTAAAATGAAAATAGTTAAAATATTAATTAATTTATTTGTTAAAAGTGTTTTCTTCTGTATGGAGTGTTAAGTATCAGGATCGTAAGATTAAACCTAACTAATATATAAAAGAGTCCCATATAAGTAAGAAGTGAAGTATAGCGGTAAGGAGCAAGAAAGCGAAACTCCCGAAAATGGAAGAGCAATATTCTTCTATGAAGGAAAAGGAAATGGAGGAAAATATATGTTATTCGAATCTAACGTCGTTTCTTCAGGAAGATACCTCCTTTCTTACTCCTTGGAGTTGGGATCTCTACGCTTCAGAGAACCAAGCTTCCACTTCCACAAAGCACTATCTTCAATTTCCACCTGGATCATATTTTTCTTATTGCGTAAGTTTTCTTCTTCGATTTCGTATCATCATCATCATCAACAACAATATTAATGTCTGCCATCTTTTCTAGTTAATGGAAAGAATCAATCTTTTTATATATTTTTGTTTAGATGTTTCGGTGCATGAAAGAGAGAAAGAAGCCCCGGGATTACGATGATCTTCGAACTGTATCGGAATTTGAAAAGAGGATAATGGAGATTAAAGCCAGACTAAAGAAGAAGCGTAATCTTCTCAAAAAAATGATTTTCCATGCAGACTAGTTTCTTTCTGTCTTTCTTTCTTGCTTTGCACTTCGATAAAAGAGATGCAGAGTACTTCTTCCTAAACAATTCAAGCAATATATAGTTCCTTCTTATTCTTTATTCTTTGCATGCTTTCTTTCATAAATTATTCTCTGCATACCTATGAGGGTAAGAAAACCTGCCATTAATCATAACTTCTTCAAGTAATACTGTTTGAAGTCACTGCGTTAAAAACCATAGAGAAAAAGAAAGTGAGTCCTCGTTACGTGTTAAAACTCAAAGTATAGAAGGTTTTTAGTTTATTTTTAACTTGCTTCCTTTAACATTCTCCATTAAAATAATCACATCCTTTTTTTATTATTATTAGTGCTGTTGCTTAAATATTTTTTTAGTCCATGCAAAATAGAAAATATAAGTGTTTAAGTTTTGGTTTTTAAGCAGTTTCTTTTTCTGATTTTGATTGTTTTTTAGTTTTTTTTTCTCTCCTATTATTAACTTCACTTTTTTAGTTAATGGTAATGACATGATCTCATGCTTCTTTGAGTAAAACTATCGTATACAAGTGATACTCGCATAATAATATGCTATGTCATCCTGTTATTTACAATAATTAAAATAAAAAATTACATTAACTAAAAATTGAGTGTGACATTTATAGATAAGAGGTAATTATTTTCTAATTAGTCGTTTGTTTAGATAGTGACAAGAAAGTACTAGTATTCCTAAATGGTACAATTATAATTATGCATCTTTACTAGAAAACATGTTAGTTACTCTGAATACTATATTAGTATTAGTAATTGTGTAGTGCATCTGAAACTTATTCGTAAATATTCTACTACTGATATTTATAATAATTTATAACTATAGAGATTTTTTTTACATATAAAGAAGATAATCTATTAAATAATATTACTTTAACAACTACACTTTAAAAAAACAGCAGTTTATCAGTGTGATGTGACAAAATGTAGAAAAGGTTATTTCACTTTAAACTCTGTTTATGTTCTTGAATTGCTATCAAACTGGGTTTTTGTGGATTAAACCAATCTTTTCGATGTTGCTTGTGACTTTCAGCAATAGTTATCTGAACAGAGTCGTTGATTTTCGTGGGTGTAATCAAGTTTGCTAAACAAATATTCTTTTAATTAGCTCGTTATAGTTTAGCCTCGGTTAGAACAAATTCAAGTCATTCCCATTTATAGCACAAGAGATTATTATATAGAGGATGGAACAGTAACATGTGAAAGATGAATGTGAGACTTATCTAGTTTACTGACAAACCCAGTTAAATTTTTAGATTCCTAGTAAGACAACTTTTGTTTGATTGCATTCAACTCCATTATCACATCTTTTATGCCCAACCTCTGAATGGGCAATTCTGCAGAACATGCAACTCCAATCCTAGCAAAGGAAGCCAAACACTCTGTGATGTTGGTTTCCATGACCCCATATGGCACAAGCAAACGTGAATCTACTATCTCAAGGATTCCTTCAGGAATTGCCATCTCACAGAATTTGTGTAGGCTTAGACTCTCACCAAACATGTCATTCGTTGGTTTCTTTCCCGTCAGCATCTCCAACACGAGAATTCCATAGCTGTAAATATCTCCTTGTGCTGATACTCGACCACCTGCCCCGTACTCTGTTCCATTGCAACAACAACAATGTAGATACAAATGAAGGATATATCAAGTACAAAATAAGCGGTTTCAAAATGTGAGTATGATCATATATTGTCGGTAAAATTATTGACTGCTATAAAATTGTTTAAAAGTCATATTAATAGGATTTCTATTAGCTATTAGTGTGTAATCTTTGCAGTAAGTAACAGTATGGTTTTATTAGAATGAGTTTTAATGAGAACACTGAAGTTTGAGAACAATGAGATTGAAAGTAGATGAGATTAAACAATGGTTTTATTATACAATTTTCCCTTAATGATCTTGTTTCCTCCGTGTCTGCCTGAGAGTCTCATCAACATCAACTACTCATCATTGTAATAAGTAATAAGCTATCACCAAATGATCATACCCAGATATCTTATGCTGTTATTGCGACAAGGAATACTGAAAAATATAGGTAAAACATTTTGAAGGATAGAAAACACTTTACCTGGGGGAACATATCCAATGGTTCCTTTGATTGCTAACGAACTCATCTGATCTCTACTTGCATGTCCCGTGACCACAGTAAGGAGCCTTGCTAACCCAAAATCTCCTAAGTGGGCAACAACCTCATCATCAAGAAGAACGTTGCTTGGTTTAATATCACAGTGAACTACTGTTTTCTCGGAACCATGGTGAAGATAATCCAATGCATTAGCAACATCAAGAGCAATATTTAGCCAAAGTTGAAGGTTGGGATTGAGATTTCTTGACTTGAGCTCTTCGTCGCTGTGCAGCAAACTTTCTAGACTCCCGTTAAGCATCAACTCAAAAACTATAGCCTTGAAATCATCTCCATTATAATCAATACCTGAAAAATAAGTCAGGATCTTAAGTACATTCTGGTGCTTCATCTTTTCTAGAGCCTTGCATTCAGATGTGAAACTCTTTGACGCCCCCAAAGCTTCAAGATTCAACACCTTTACAGCAACAGGTTTTTCAAAATGGAGAAGAGATCCTCGGTACACACAACCAAAGCTTCCAGCGCCTACTAAATTGGATGAAGAAAATCCATTGGTTGCTTCATGAAGCTCTCCATAAGAAACCTTCAAATACAAATTTTGCAGAGACCGTGACGAACAAAATGATTTGGGCTTTTTCCTGAAATAGTAGATGCTGATAGATATTATGGAACTGATCAAAACCCCTCCAACTCCAATTACAATGATGAGGATGAGTTTCTTTCGAAAAGACCACCTGTGTTTCTTTGAGGGAACCCTAGAGCATGCAGGGAGATTCAGTTGAGGTATCCCCCCACAGAGATCCTTATTTCCAATGAGTGAAATTGCTGTAACATTATTAAAGACACCTCCTGTAGGAACCTCACCATAAAGATGGTTAAAAGACAACTTCAGAGTATTCAAATAACTCAAATTTTGTAGTTCACCAGGGATTGTGCCTGAGAAGCTGTTGTTAGAAAGGTCTAGGATTTCCAGGGATCCTAAAGAGCCCAAGAACGAAGGTATGGTTCCCCGAAAGAAGTTTGACTCCAGCTCGAGTTCTGTTAATGCGGAACAAGCTCCAAGTTCTTGGGGAATTTCACCAGACAACTTGTTTTCGTATAGATGTAATATGGAAAGGTGCTTCAAGTTTCCAAACTCTAAAGGAATGGAACCAGTGAAAGAGTTGTTGGATAAGTCAAGATTTATCAAGTCTTCTAGGTTGCCAAATGTTTGATTAGGGATATTCCCACTCAAGTTGTTGGTGGAAACACCAAACGACTGCATTCGAATGCAGTATTTGAGGCTTAAGGGAATCCCTCCAACAAATCTATTTGTGTGCAGATAAAGTTCAGACAACATAGTAAGATTGCCAATGGCAGTAGGACTATTACCAGACAATTTGTTTTCTTGCAGGACCAATCTTACTAGATTTTTAAGCCTTCCAATTGAATCTGGAATAATTCCCTCTAGATAATTATCTTCCATGATGAAGTCAGTTAAACCGATTAGCTGCCCAATTCCTTCAGGTATCATTCCAGATATTTGATTCAACCCCATACTAAGCCAAGTGAGGTGGGTAGAAAAATTGCCGATGAGATCTGGCAACACACCACCAAATTCATTCCAATCCAAAAGAAGTATTCTCAATTGAGTACAATTGGTTAAAGAGGAAAGGAAATCTAGATCTTGAGCTCTTCCACTTCCAAAACTATTATCTGAAATGCTAAACTTCTTAAGTTTGTTTAATCTTCCCAAAGTGGAAGGAATTGGCCCACTAAAACCATTTGAGGAGATGTCAAACGCTTGCAATCCGGTGATGTTGGATATTGAAGACGGGAAAGTTCCATTGAACTGGTTCCCTCCAACGAAGAATGCTCGAAGGTTTGGAAAAGCAAGTTGCATTTTTGATGGAAAATTACCAGATAACTGGTTTACCCCGAGAACAAGAACTTGAATATTGGAAAGATTATAAAGAGAATCAGGCACTACTCCTGACAAATAATTTAAACCAAGATACAGCTCTTTCAAATTTGACAACCGACCCAAAACATGTGGTATACTTCCCACCAAATGATTTCTTGCAAGTGTGATATTTTGGAGGGATGAAAGATTCCCCAAGGAAGGTGGAATAGTACCAACTAGATCATTGGCACCGAGAAGCAACTTATTAAGCCGTGTCATGGATCCAAGTCCAAACCAGGAGGGAACTTTTCCCGAGAGTTTGTTGTACAACAAGTTAATCACCTCAAGTTTAGAGCAGTTGGTAAGGTGTATAGGAATCTGACCATTTAGATTGTTGTGGCTCAAGTCAAGAACCTGCAACCTCTTTAGTCGACCAATTTGTGTGGGAATTTCACCATGCAAGTTGATATTGGAAAGAATGAGGCCTCTGAGGAAGGTTAAATTGGCCAAAGGTGGTCCAAGAGTGCCACCCCAGTTCTGATTTTCCAAGTGCAAGACAGAGACTCTCATGTGGCGGTGACTGCATGTGACACCCTGCCACTGACAGAAATGCAAAGAGCTGTTCCATGATGAAAGAGCATTAGGCACTCCATTGGTAAGCTTATGCTTCAAAGCAAGTAAAGCCAGCTTGTCACTCTCTGAACTGAGAGCGAGAGCAATTGTACCTGGCATCATGTACACTAAGTTTTGAGAAACAACACCGAGAAGAAACACGAATAGAATTATAGCCATTGTTTTGCATAAAGTAGGAAGTGGTCTCAGAGTTCTTTAATTAGCTTCCTTTTAAAACAATGAATTTCCCTTTCTTTGCACACTCAGGATTTTAGTTTCGAAAGTGTTTTATTTTTGTTCTGATCTGATAATATTGAGATTCTAAATTTCTGTTCTGGTATAGGAATATTAAGATTCCAAATTACACTACTCAATTTTAAGTTGTTCTTTTTAATTTAATATCTACTTATTATCATAGAAATTATTCTTTTTAATATAATATATTGTTTATAATATCTATTCATTATATTTATTATTAATTATGTCTTTTAATATTAATATTTGGATTAAAAAAATTTGAAAGCCAGTCTTATTTTTTTACACCACTTTCCATTTAATTAATAATTGCAATCACATTTATAAAAAAAATTGTTTAACTAAATTAAAAATATAGTAATAAATTAATTAATAAATTAAAACTTTAAAATTTCAAATTTTGAAATTTAGAAGACAATCCTAATCACTTTGTTTAAACATGTTCAATGTTTTCCTTGATCATTGGGAGCAATTCAATCAAACCACAATGGTCCCATAAGCAAGATCATCCCTGCGATTGAACCAAATAAGGTTTCTTGAATCCAAATTTTTTTTCACAATTGTATAATTGGCTTCTCTAACATTCTTGTTCGTATTGCATTCTATCAATACCTTAATAATCACGGGATCCGCCTCAAGTTCATCACTAGCGACCAAAGGTCATTTGCCAGCAGAGATTTCCCACTTCTATGGGCGTCAAATAAGACAAGATTGGGGTTAATTTCACGGAAGCAACTTTGTTAGGTGTGAACTCGAGAATTAGATTTTTGTTGATGTTTGCATTATGTCCTACAATGGAAGGATCTTTGTTGCAGTTGTGGTGTGTTTTAAAAGTGGTTATTTTTCTTTAAGGACGAGGAGAGTGTAATGTGGAGGAATTACCTTGTGGAGATATGAACAATTTTACCTAATCTCATAGTAAATACCAAATGTTTCGGTCTTGGAATATTGGAATCATAATGTATTCAATTTGTCCATTTCTTTTTCAAATTGTTTCTTTTAATATAATATTTCTTATTTCTCACTCAGGATCATGATTCATACAATATTTTTTTGTCTATATTTATTATCTATATCTATACCTATATATAAAGGGGATTCCTCTTCTAACTGCCATATAATATTATTTCAATTTTATTCTTAGATTTATATTTTATTTCATTATTTTAAAAATTTAAAAATATATTATTTCATTTTTTTAACAGTTTTAAATGTATAACAAAAATATATAACAGAAGAGATAACATTATTTTTAAAAATCAAAATTAAATATATCTTTTTCTCCCATCATTTTCTCCCATTATTTTCTCTCATCAAAGGATCTTTTCGTTTTTATATTCAAATTCATATTCAAAATATGAGAAGTCATTCTTACTTTCCACGACCATGAACCCAGGAACCCAGTAAGTGTTGTCTTTCAATTATAAAATAGAAGATGAAATTGCAAATAGAAGATGAAATTGCAATGTATGAATTTACTTTTATTTTTTATTTATTGATAATAATATTATTCTTATTGTGCTAATACATAAAACATTGAAAGGGAAAGTGCAATTGTCAGGTTGAGTGCCATGGCGGTAATGGATTCCGACTCAACGTCGAGTGTGGAACGGATGACCGTAATAACGAAGTCGGCGATTTTGATTGACTGACCGCAGACATAGGCAAGGAGAGAGTTGTTCGATGGGCCACCAGTGTAGAATTGTGGGAGAGTGGATTCATAATGGTAGTTGATTTTCAATTACAATGATTCCATTTAGAAACTGTTGCCACTATAAAATCCTTCAGGTTTCAAATTTTTTCAAACTTTTTAAATTTGAAACTTTTCAAAATTTTAAATTTTCAAAATTTTTAAATTTTAAATTTGCGAAATTTTTAAATTTCAAAAAATTTCTATTTTTCAAAATTTCAAACCCTAAAGTAAAACACTTCAAAAAATTTAAAATTTAAATTTTAAAAATTCTTAAATTTTCAAAAATTTTAAATTTTTTAAACCCAAAAAATCTTTAAATTTTAAAATTTCGAAATTTTCATATTTCAGAATTTTCAAATTTCGATCGAAATTTTGAATTTTAAATTTTTTTAAATTTTCAAATTTTAAAATTTAAATATAAACTGAAGGCTTTATAAACCCATCAAATATCTTTTTCGTTTTCTATTTTCTTATTCAAAATATTAGTCGTAATTTTGTTTCAAGAACCACGAAATCAAATCAACCAGTAAGTAGTGTTTTTCAATGGCTTCTACACAGTTGACTCTTGCAAATTCGTAAGTATGTATATAATTATTGTTTTGTGTTTCTTATAATAATTACCAAAACCATTCCATTAACAAGATTCTCCATTTTTTTGTTTCGTGAACATTTATAACTCTCTCAAATTAATCTTTTGATCTCATTACATTTTCTCTCTCTTATTTTCTCTCTATTCTTTGTATCTCTTTTCTTCCTTAATCTCTTTTAATTTTATTATATGCGATTTGCAGTTTGAAGAACTTTCACGCGTTATGGCTTGGGATTTGCAAGCTATTGTGGGATGCACCATTGCCCTAGCCACCACTATGGACAACCCGAATCTCATTCTTTCTCAAGGTTTTTGTGCTGAACAAGATGACCTACTTTGTGATTTTTGGAAATTCTCATAAACCAAAACGGTGCTTAATGAATTGGAAGAGATTTACAAACCTTTCTACCCTCATGTTCATAACAACCCTCATCCCATCATTTCATGTTTCCAACCTATCCCTCATAAAAATGCCAAAGAACTCAAACTATCAAATTGCACGACACGGAAGCATCTAAATGCAGAAGAAGGTAAGTCATTCATCCCACTGAAATTGAAAATTGATGGTACATGTATAATTTTGTTTTGTTACATTAAAAGTCAACCTCTTATGTAATATCATCAAGAATGAGGGTGGTGAAGCATATGACCGCGGCAGACACAAAAAGGGTAGTTTTGAATTTAAATTTTGGGCGATTTTGGTATTCACTCTCTTATCTCCCCAGAGTCAACTTTTCCTATCCATGTTACAAAGACTCATGGGAATGTGGAAAAATCATAAACCAATTAATGGTGACACTTTACTCTAGATGATGACGTTTGTGTTTTGGGATTATTATTTTACAATCACATGGTGATGAGTGTGCATTTGTCCATTGGAAATAATGAAGAAGATGAGAAGACCAAACTTTTAGTTAAATGGAACAGTAATGTTGAAAGAGAGGGTGAAAAAGGTGAATGATGTTTGCTCTGAATTTAATAATATTATTTATTCAATTTTACTATTAAACATAATTATATAAAAATAAAAAATACGGATACACAGGCACGTGAGTGCCTGTGTTCCCGCTAGTATTTATAATGGTCATGCGTATTTCATATTGTTATTTTATAATGATTTAAGTGTCTTATGAGTGTTATCAGGATTCACTTATTATGCAACACATGATCAAATATTGGGACAACAACATGTTTCTCCATATGACATTTTTATTACACGAATCATGACTCACAACGGTGTGAACTTATCCATCGATGTATAGGTGAAGCTAGGCTAGTCACACTATTTTGGACAAAAAAACCTTGGACAAGTTGAATATCTTTCAAGTAAACGGTGTTTAGCAACATGGTAGGGTGAACTAGGATGATGAAGAAGATGAGCAAAACCAACCAATACTCGACAATCATGTTGCAGACATTGCACCTTGAAACCCAATTCCCCATTATACTCAAATGCTTTCACAAATTTGGGATAGTATTGAGAAGTTGCAACAACCATTAAATACTTTGGACATTAACGCGAAAAAATATTTTGAGAGAGTTGATCAAAGAATTGACCAATTACAATAAAAATTTGATTATTCTCTCGAATGATAATTACGATCATATAATTATTTTTGTTTCATCATAGTATGCTACAATGTTATGTTCAATATTAATTAGACTTTGATACTTAGATCATAGTTTTTTTTTTAAGGTTTCTTTGCATTTACATATTTCGTTTAAATATTTTACAATTATAAATATTCTAATATTATTTATTTATTTTAAAATCAATTCTTAACAATTTTGTATATATTCATAATGTCAAATAATTTGTGTTTTTTAAACTAAATTCTGAAACATAACAGGATCTATATTTTAATCACATACTAGTCGTATGTACGAATAAGTAAATTATATTTTATTAACAAAAAGAAAATTATAATTTTATCAATTAAAAAGACTATTAATTATACTTATCGCAACACTCAATAATTTTCATATATTTTTTCTTCATTTTCATTCGCATTTAATTCTTTTTCCGTTAATCCAAATAATCTCACTCTTAATCTCCTTCAAATCTAACTTTTTTTTTCTTCCTCAAATCAATTTTTAAATTAAAAAAATACAAGAAATCCATTGTGGATATTGAATGTTGAAGCACTTGTAATGGTAAGATGATAGATGAAAGCTACTAGGGCCCTATTGCTTCTGCATATTCCAAAAGATGAACGCGGTTTCCAAACGCACTGTTCACATCAGTCACTGCATAACTTGAACGTGTAGACTCACCTATTCACTCAATTTTTCTCCACTGCACAATGACTTAATAGTAAATGTGGCAAG
Source organism: Phaseolus vulgaris (assembly GCF_000499845.2). Taxonomy (NCBI): domain Eukaryota; kingdom Viridiplantae; phylum Streptophyta; class Magnoliopsida; order Fabales; family Fabaceae; genus Phaseolus; species Phaseolus vulgaris. Next base: position 57,481,335 of record NC_023752.2, read on the forward strand.
TTTACTTTGACTTTAGTTGTGTGAAAAGGCATAATTGAAAACTCAAAAGTTCTAAGTGGATTGCGTCTTAATGAGTTAACACCAAAATTTGTTTGATGCATTTTCTGCTGTTAATGTAACATGCATTTATTCTAACAACTATTGCATCAATCTTTCTCATTCATATTGCCATTGCTCTGCCTTATTGGAAGGACCAACTAAGACTCTTCACCTTTGCGTGGGGAATGGGGTGTTAAAATGCTCTAGGAATGTCAAATTTAAATCTATATGTTTATGTTAATTAAGGTTTACGATAATTAATATTTTTAATATACCATTTTATTTTCAATGAAAATATTTATAATTGATGTATAATAAACAAATAAAATTATTTCTAGGGGCTTTTATTTAGGTTAGGGTTTAGTGATCAAATATGATTTTCAATTTAAATGCATTAATTTAAAGTCATATATCAAAGACAAAAACATTTATAGTGCTAGACTCGTATAGAAACATTCTTTTAATTTTTTATACAAATATTTGATTCTTTAAATGCATAAAATAATTTACTAATTATATTATATTAAAAAGACCACAATTAAAAAAAATAGAGAAACTAAACTAATAAACTACAGTTTTGAAAATGAAAAACCAAAAAAAAATTATTAAATATTGTAAAATAAGGTTCAGTAAAAGGAATTTAAATATTAAACAGTAGAATTGAGAATTAAAACAATGAAATATAAATAAAAAAATCAACATGAAAAAATGGAAAGAAACAAGATCAATACTAAAAGAACTAAATATGATTCTTAAGATGAAAGAAACGAGATCCGTACTACAAAAATTAAATATGATTCTTAAAGTTATAAATGACTATAAAGATGAATTATTAAGGATAAAAAAACTTGTGAAAGAAATCCATAAAAGTGGTGACCACTAATTAAGGCTGGTAATATATATATCCAAATCCAAATAAAATTCATAATCTAAATCCATATTTTATATAAAAATCAATTTGAAAATTCAAATCTAAATATTTAGATTGGATTTTATATCAAAATTTATATTTTTATAAAAAAAAATAAACAAGCAATTTTCTCTTTGAATTATCAAACACTCCTCTCTCAACACTTAATTTTTCTTATATAATTATATTGACATTCCAATTAATTTCTTGAACCTTCAGTAAATAACCTCTTCTTATAATTGATTTAATCACACGTTTATAAATTCATCTTTCAATACTTCATCTTTGACAACAATTATTTTGTTCAAACGTGAAAAATTAACTTCCAACACTTCTATGTTTCACATTAATCGATATTTCTTAAATGTGTTGATTTGGTTTATTTATACATCATAAATAATTTAAGTCAATTAGTTTATATTTTTCTTTCTTTGATGGATATTTTCTATCAATGTCACAAGAGAATTTATTTTGAATTCTTAGAGAAAATTTACATTCTCTTATAAAATACTATATACTTCACCCACTTGCATTAAATGCAAGGTCGTCATTATATCTTTTGTCATGGTCCTTCAAAAAATAACATTTTCTTATACTCTATTTGGTCTTATCAAATAAAACCTTATTCAAAAATAGGTCAAGATTTACATCATATATTCAATCTACTAAAAAAAAATTATTAAATAATAATTAAATTTAAAAAAAAAATATAATTAATTATTATATTAACTAAAACTAATTTAGAAATTAAAAAATTATTTATATTTAAAATTATTTCTATTATTAATAAAAATTTATAAAATAATTTTTAAATATATATCTAAATTAATCACCTAAATTTTAGTAACTAATTATCATGTAAAAATGAACCTAATTCATAAAAGAGTCCCCTATTTACTTATGTATTCCTTACTTAACCCAGTTACATTCATATTCACATAATTATATTATTCCACTTTCAATTAGATAAAACAATTTGCACATTTTATTATACTTACTTTTATTTCCAATATAAATTTTATATTTATTTTTATTTTCGGTACTTGGAAGGATGAAATTTATATCTTATTCTCATTTGTTCAAATATTCATTAAATATCTATTTAAAAATTAAAATAAAGAAAACATATATTAATAAAAATTAAAAATTAAAAAAATTATGTGGAATCACAATGAATAAATTATAATTATATAAATTTTAAAATAAAATACTAAATAAATTATGTTTTTTAGTAATATAAAATTGAAACAATTATGATAAGAAAATGAAACTCATATGGTGAACTCATACACTTCTCTTAAATAGCGTATCCATATCGGACATACGTATTGGTGTCAACACTCGTACGACACTTTATTGGTGAAGTGTTCAATTCAAAAAATATTTGTTGGATTTCTGACCATTCTAACACGTTTCTAAAACAATTTTAAAAAGGATAAATACAATATTTTTTAAAAAAACTCAAATTTATTATATAAATTTTTATTATGATTATAAAAATAAAGAACAAAGTCTTTTGAACCAGTCATGAAAAACATATTCTGCTCTTAGAAAAATTTGAAACATATTTATGCACATACATATTTATTGTCGATTTATATAATTCATAATTATATAATATATATATTCAGTCCGTTTTTAAGCGGGTCGAATTTTGAAAATTACCTTGTTTTCAAATCCTTATTTTATTATTGAGCAACAAATTACAGCACTAAGTAGGAATTGAAGGAGTTGAAAGGACATTAACATGTGAAAGAAAACACATTAGAGATGGATTTAAGAATTAAACTATTGTAACTACCGATTTAGTGACACAGTGTCTGTTTGATTGTGTGCAACTCCAGTACCACATCTTTTATGTCCATTCGCTCATCAGGTAATTCTGCAGAACATAAAACTCCAATCCTAGCAAAGCCCACCAAACACTCCCTAATTTTGCTTTCCATCACCCTTCTTCCTTCTTCATTAGTTGGCACAAGCAAACGTGGATCTACTATCTCACTGATTCCTTCTGGAATTGCCATTTGGCAGAATTTGTGTAGGCTTAGAGCTTCACCAAACATGGCATCAGTAGGTTTCCTTCTGGTCAGCATCTCCAGCACAACAATTCCGTAGCTGTAGATATCTCCTTTTGCTGATACTTTGCACCCTGTTCCGTACTCTGTTTCCACAACCATTTTTTTATTGCAACAAATTAAATACATATAACAAAATTAGAGAGTAATCAGTAATAAACTATACCCAAATGAAAATAATTTATCTTTAACAAAACACAAAGTCAATAAGATAATTTATGTTGATGTTGGCACTAGGTAATTCAAAAAGATAGGTAACATTTTAAAGGATAGAGAAACACTTTACCTGGTGGAACATATCCAATGGTTCCTCTAATTGCAGAGGAACTAACCTGATCTCTGTTGGAATGTCCCGTGGTCACATGAAGGAGCCTTGCTAACCCAAAATCTCCCAAGTGAGCAACAATGTCATCATCAAGAAGAACGTTGCTTGGCTTAATATCACAGTGAACTACAGCTTGCTCAGATCCATGATGAAGATAATCCAATGCATTAGCAACATCAAGAGCAATGTTTAGCATAAGTTCAAGGTTGAGACTGAAATTTCTAGACTCGAGATCTTCGTTGTTGTGCAGCAAACTTTCTAGACTGCCATTGGGCATGAAGTCAAAAACTATAGCCTTGAAATCTTTACCATTATAATCAATACTTGAACAACATGTCAAGATGTTGAGAAGGTTCCGATGCATGATCCTTCCTAGAACCTTGCACTCAGCTACGAAACTCTTTGATGCCCCACCTGTTTCAAGATTCAATACCTTGACAGCAATGGGTCTTTTGTAAGGGAGAAGAGATCCACAATATACAGAACCAAAGCTTCCGGACCCTACCAAATTGGATGAAGAAAATCCGTTGGTTGCTTTATGCAGCTCTCCATAAGAAACCTTCACGTACCTATTTTTCGGAGACCATAAAGTCAATGAAGTTTTGGTCCTTTTCCTGAACAAATAGAAGCTGATAAACAGTGTCAAAGTAACCAAACCAACAACAACGGCAATTGCAATGATGAGGATGAGTTTCTTTCTAAAAGACCACTTGTGTTTCTCGGAGGGCAACTTAGAGCATGCAGGAAGCTTCAGTTGAGGTATTCCCCCACAGAGATCCTTATTTCCAATGAGTGAAATTGCTGTAACATTATTAAAGACACCTCCTGTAGGAACCTCACCATAAAGATGGTTAAAAGACAAGTTCAGAGTATTCAAATAACTCAACTTTTGTAGTTCACCAGGGATTGTGCCAGAGAAGCTGTTGTTAGAAAGGTCTAGCATTTCCAGGGATCCTAAAGAGCCCAAAAACGAAGGTATGGTTCCCCGAAAGAAGTTTGATCTCAGCACGAGTTGTGTTAATGCGGAACAAGCTCCAAGTTCTTGGGGAATTTCACCAGACAACTTGTTTTCGTATAGATGTAATAGGGAAAGGTGCTTCAAGTTTCCAAACTCTAAAGGAATGGAACCAGTGAAAGAGTTGTTGGATAAGTCAAGATTTATCAAGTCTTCTAGATTGCCAAATGTTTGAGTAGGGATATTCCCACTCAAGTTGTTGGTGGAAACACCAAATGACTGCATTCGAGTGCAGTATTTGAGGCTTAAGGGAATGCCTCCAACAAATCTATTTGTGTGCAGATAAAGTTCAGACAACATAGTAAGATTACCAATGGCAGTAGGAATATTACCAGAAAATTTGTTTTCTTGCAGAACCAATCTTACTAGATTTTTAAGCCTTCCAATTGAATCTGGAATAGTTCCCTCTAGATAATTATCTTCCATGATGAAGTCAGTTAAACCGATTAGCTGTCCAATTCCTTCAGGTATCATTCCAGATATTTGATTCAACCCCATACTAAGCGAAGTGAGGTGGGTAGAAAAATTGCCGATGAGATCTGGCAACACACCACCAAATTCATTCCAATCCAAAAGAAGTATCTTCAATTGAGTACAATTGGTTAAAGAGGAAAGGAAATCCAAATCACGAGCTCTGCCACTTCCAAAACTATTGCGACTAATGTCCACCAACTGAAGTTTATTTAGGCTTCCAAAAGTGGAAGGAATTGGCCCACTAAAACTATTTGAGGAAATATCAAACGCTTGCAATCCGGTGATGTTGGATATTGAAGACGGGAAAGTTCCACTGAACTGGTTCACTGCAACGAAGAATGCTCGAAGGTTTGGAAAAGCAAGTTGCATTTTTGATGGAAAAGTACCAGATAACTGGTTTTCCCCGAGAACAAGGACTTGAATATTGGAAAGATTATAAAGAGAATCAGGCACTACTCCTGACAAATAATTTAAACCAAGATACAGCTCTTTCAAATTTGATAACCGACCCAACACATGTGGTATACTTCCCACCAAATGATTTCTTGCAAGCGTGATATTTTGGAGGGATGAAAGATTCCCCAAGGAAGGTGGAATAGTACCAACTAGATCATTGGCACCAAGAAGCAACATATTAAGCCGTGTCATGGATCCAAGTCCAAACCAGGAGGGAACTTTTCCAGAGAGTTTGTTGTACAACAAGTTAATCACCTCAAGTTTAGAGCAGTTGGTAAGGTGTATAGGAATCTGACCATTTAGATTGTTGTGGCTCAAGTCAAGAACCTGCAACCTCTTTAGTCGACCAATTTGTGTTGGAATTTCACCATGCAAGTTGATCTTGGAAAGAATGAGGCCTCTGAGGAAGGTTAGATTTCCCAAGGATGGTCCAAGAGTACCATTCCAGTTCTGATTTTCCAAGTGCAAGACAGAGACTCTCATGTGGCGATGTCCGCATGTAACACCCTGCCACTCACAGAAATGCAAAGAGTGATTCCATGATGGAAGAGAATTAGGCACTCCATTGGTAAGCTTCTTCTTCAAAGCAAGTAAAGCCACCTTATCATTCTCTGAACTCAAAACAAGAGCAACCGTAGCTGGTGCCATGTTCACCAAGGTTTGTGAAACAACACTCAGAAGAATCATTATTACAGTTAGAGCCATTGTCTTGCATGGAGTGTGCAAACATGAAATGTGTATCTTTTATAGACTTTTTTATTTTATTTTTTGCATAGACCTTAAGTCATTTATTACATAACTTAATTGTTGACTAAACTTTTCTCCACTGCATTGACTTGATTATTTAAAAAAATATATTTATTAATTTTTCATAATTTCATTTTGTTTTTAAAATGAAACATATCAGACTTTGTTTATCAAGTAAATTAAATTGATGTGAGCTAATTAGAGATCGTTATGCTTATTGAAAAATAATTAAATGAAACTTCTAATTAGCAATATGATTTCATCAAAATTATGTTTCTTTAAAAGTAGAGAGAAATGTATGAAGAAATAGAAGAATGTTTGGAATAAAAATTGTACAACAAAAAAAAGGACACCTGGCCTAACATAATTTGATATGAGAATCCACTAATATATGTACAGTTGTCTATACACAAAAACTGCAAAACAGAATATACATACATAAAAAATATTATTATTATTATTTTAAACAACTTTCAAAAATAAAAATGTATATATAGCGTTCGATGAAGCTTAGATAGTGTTCATAATGAAAAAAAAAAACATTACGATTCAATTTTTTGATGTATGTGAGAGGATGTATAATATCAATGAATTTATTCTATAACTAGGTTTATATTTCGTCCTAAAAAAACAAATCAAAATGAAAAAAATACACGTTGGTTTTGTTTCAAGAAGTGGTAAAAGAACTAGAGTTGAAATGATTAAAGTCCCGATTTCTTATTTGCCCCCATTCCCAAAATATATTTGGGTGAGTAATTTGTATGTTTAAATGGTTAAATATTAATTTTATTTTTATTTTAATAAGTAATTTTGGTTTTTTACTACTAAGTTTTTAAATTTTGATGTTTATTTCAATTACCAATTTTGTTTAGATTTATTTTGATCTAATTAAAGCTTAGACCTATCGCATTTATACAATTTATTCTATAAAGGAATAATTTAACTAATTATATATATATATATATATATATATTTAAGACTGGAAAATTTATTAAAATTGTATTTTTTAATTTTAGATATTAAAATGAAAAATAAAATAAAAATTACGAATATAAACTAAATAAAAAATCTGTTTTTTTTTTAAAAAAAGGCATTATTAAATAATGAAGAAAATGGAATTAAAAGCTAATTTTATTACTGTTTTAAAAGATAGGAATGAAGTGGCAAATTTGACATTATAAAACATTGGTTGGTGGCAATTAAAAGCTAATTGTATGGAAAGTTTCACAGTTTTTCTCCGAAAGGTGACTGAGACAAGTCCACCCAAACTTTAATTTCTGTCTGCTGCTTACGCACACAAGTCCACCCAAACTTCTTTCACAAGTTCAACCTTATTCGTGATTATATTTAATTATTGTGTATGAGATATTGAACTCTTTTCAAATTTTAATTTTATCATTATAATAGAGTAGAATAAAAAATTTATATAATATGAAATTATTATTTTGCATATGAAATTTTTTAATCATAAAAAGATGCTGTGACGATTAAAAAAAGTATAGTAGAACTAATATAAAACCCTTCATTTTATCTCTATCTACAATATCAATGTTTAGACTTAAAATATGTCAAGAAAATATAAGATATTTAATTTATAATAATTATTTTGAATTTCAAGTTTAAGATAGTTATTTTTGTTGATATATTAACCGTGTATCTAAATTAAACTAAAAATAATAATACATAAAACAATTAAAATATGTTTTTACCTATCTCTTATACAAATATTTTAAAGTAAAAAAATAAAATGGAACAAGCTTTGTAATTTTTTATGACTTAAATAAAAAATTATTTGCAAACTAAACAAAATTTTGAAACTTTTGAAGGTATGTTTCACAAAAAGTAATTACGGAGTTGTTAAAAGGTAAATAACTAAAATCTGATTTTTACTTATAGTTATTTTATTAAATTATTGATTTAGAAATATTTGATAAAGTTAACTATTAAGTTAACTTTAAATTGTAAGTTTAATTTTGTTGTACAATCAATATAATTTTGCAAGTTTATTGTTTGTAGAGGAACATATATCCTTAAATAATTAGAGTTTTAGGTTCAAGATCAATCAATCCAGTGAGATAACTTTTACGATTTTAGTTTACAACTTTACATTTTAATTCATATTTAATTTATTTACTTTAGTTACACGTGTGCCCTTTATACGTGCCCTAGTTTTCAACAACGTAATATTCGTCCTATTTCATATTATTTTAATTTTTTAAAGATAAAATAGAGGTTTAATAAAATTATTACACAGTATACCAACTTTCTTTTAATAAACAAAACGTAATTAGCTGATATATCAATAAGAGTTGATAAAAAATGATTTTTTCTTAAATTTTAGAGTAAAATATATTTTAGAAGAAATTATGAGTGTTATTTTAGAAGAAAAATAACTGTCATTTTATGTAGTATTTTGTAAGATGCTACTTTAAATAACATTTTAACTTATAGTTTCAGAATTATCATTTTCTATCCTTAAAATATTTATTATTTTTACTATTTTTACCCAAGGAGGAATTCTATTATTCAAGTTTAGCTTTTGTTATCTGGTCTACATATTTTTTGTATTATACAGTTTATTTTAACTATTCATTGTTTACGTATTTATTTATTATTTAACACTACATTTATGATATTAATATACAGTCAGAGTACCATTTAAGCAATACGTATTTAAATTACTGTGCTTATCTATAATGTCTATCATGTTATTTTCGTTTTAAATTTAATTGAAATACTTTAAAATATAAGATTGAGAAATATAAAAAAAATGAAACCAAAAAAATAATTACAACAATTTTAAGTATAAATAAAAATTATAAAACTTTAAGATTAATTTAAAAACTAAGCTTGTAATTGCTCAAGAATGTTTTTATCTAAAAAATAAATTAAGATTTATAAAAACATTTATCTATTATTTAAATAGATAAATGTAATACCTCATTTTTAACCACTTTCCCTTTTTCAACTAGAAAACTACATCCGAAACAGAGTTAACCTTTTCAACCTTAAACTAACTTATATAACTTTTGCCAAACAAAATGTAAAACGCGGGTAATCCTTGAACTTTAAAAATAACATGATAAATATCTTGCTTTCAAAATTTAAAGTATTTTTTCCATTTTCCATCCATTGTACGCTGTGAGAAACTGGAATTTAAAATTAAAAAAAAATGTTCATTGTTAATGAATCATGAATAACTAAACTAGGATGTTTGCAGCCTAAAAAATTGACGTTTGATTATTCACCCGGCATGAGCCAACGTTGAAAGTATAATTCACCAAAAATCCTACCTTCTACTCAGTTTTAAAATTTTCTAGCAGTTTAAAGCGACACTGCCAGAGTTTATGAGGCCATTATGTCTAGAAACTTGTGAGGGTTTCGTCGGTAAATGGGAAAGGGTATGGGAGGCATACCAACAAGCCTAATAGCAAAACTATTATTCCAATGGCAACATATTTCTCACCAGGATCAGTTATTTCCTCAGAGAGTGGAGCAATTGGACCTCTTTGCAAGAAGAATATGAGAACTACCCAGTAGAAAGCAACATCATTAAGCAGTGACGAGAGTCCCAGCAACGCAATTGAAACTCCTGTGATGCGTAATGAAGCCTATGGAATAGACTGAAAGTCAGTATCTTCATGTAAAGGAAACAAAGGAAGCAATTATGTGATGTAAACTAGTCAAATATTATCATGATACTGACAAATCAAGCTTTGCTTGTAAGAGTTTTCCTTGTTCAAAAATATTACTGAATCTTGTACCTTTCTTCCCCATAGGGCAAAAGAAATTCGCCCTCCATCAAGCTCTCCGGCAGGAATGCTGTTGATGGCATTGATAAGGAGTCCTGCCCAGGCCCAAATCACAAGAGGGTTGATAGAAATTGCAGTTCCTTCCTTGAGAACGTTACCAAGAAGCAGCTTTGCTAGAAAAGTAAATAAACTTTGTTATCACATCTTGATAAAAGTATCAAGTACATCGGGCAGCCACGGGATTTAATTTGTTGCTCTTCTGTAGTAGTAACAATAGCAAATAAATGCTCCTTTGAAATTATTTTGATAAACCCAAAAAGGAATGCAGACACAGTTCTATCTAAATTTCTTTATGCTTACTAGAGTGAGTAGCTTACCAATACCGCCGGCAAGAAACGACTCGTGAAACACAGAAGCATCAACAACAACACCAATACCATCACTGGGAGGCAAGACAAAACCTAGAAGAAGAAGCAAAAGACCCAAGCAATAGCCAGCTATTGGTCCAGCAGCTGCAACCTTGAGCAGATCTTCGCGATTGGGTACTATGTTTCTTATCCTCGTAATGGCACCAAAGGAGCCTATCTGCCGACCAAATTACGCATCAGAATTTCTGTTTCTTTTGTTAAGATGCTAGAAACTCTACATATCAACGAGAGAAAATTTGGCCATTTGCCAATATCTAATTGTACATATCAGCAAATTGTCCGTTTTGAATATTGACACCAAATTATACCATATTAGATTAGTTAGCAATAAACATACAAAGAAAAGACATAACTCCATCCCCAAAGTTCCACAATATTAACCAATCTAGGAGAATTAAGATGAATGCCGCCATTTTCAGACACCGATAATGTTAGTAGGTATTTATCAAAGTCCTACATGAATAACATGAAGAAGGAAAAAATAAGAAACTGCTAATAAAATACAGAGTTGATTTGAGAGTTGTCATCACAACTCAATAAATTTCTTAGGTGTATGGGGGACTTGGATGGTTATGTATCATGAGAGGGTTTGAAATTCACAAAAGGATTTGTAATTGTTTTCAAAAAAATTGCATGAGAAGGTGTGCTTCTTCTAGAAGAGATTATTTTCCGGTTGTGATTACCAATAGTGGCATCACAGCTGAGGTTCTAATCAAGGGAGGAAGTTTGCCATGAGCATAGTCAACTTTGCGTCTGTCAGTGATTATTTTCCTACTTTGTAAAATGTACCAAAAGGTCTTACTAATACATACCAGATGAAAAACATGATACCCTCGATTATTGTCATTAAATTGAAGAAATATCTTTTTACCAAAAAAATGATAGAAGATAAAGAATTTTATCTTATAACCTGCCAGCTAGGAACAAAATACGGGACCCCAAGTTTAACTCCACAGTCTTTGGCAGCTAAAAAGTGACCAAGTTCATGTACCCCCAGAATAAGTGCGGTAACAAGGGCTCCAGATAGGCCATCCTTTAACAAGTTCAGATTGTCAAAAGCGGATCTGGAACATTAAAATTAGTAATTTGGTGAAACATCAAAATGTGAAGTAAACTAACAAAAAATTTCTTATATGTAGAATAGTTATTCATAGACATTTAAGAATATAAATCTTTAAATGGAAATCAAGTGCTAAGCCTGTGCACACCAATCTAAACTTTTGCAGTAATTAGAACCTATAATATATGGACAATACTTACACTGCCATTTGGTTCGAAAAAAACTTCTGTTTTCCTTTTTTATATTTTCACTTTTAATTACAAGAAATTAAACTTATTTTCACCTTAACTAAACCAAGCTATTTCTAAATTTCATTTAATAATTATAAATGCATACCAAATTGAAGCATCTATGATATGACACAACTAGTCAAACAGGATAATGACAACAAGACTAATGAATTATTCCTATGAAAGCTGGACAATAATTCATCACTAGTTAAAGTATTTTAAAACGAGAAACGATGTGGGAAATGCCACTTTTTTTTTGTAATTAAAAGTAGGAAAAAAAAACTTCTATTAAACCAAATGACATCTAAAATTCACTTTATGGTTATATGTGCATACGAAATTGAAGCATCTATAATATGAAACAATCAATCAATCAGGGAAATGACAACAAGAAATAAAGATTTATTCCTATGAAAGGCAGACAACAATTCATCAATAATTAATTTATTTTATGAGACCATCCTATTTAAGAATCATACAGCCTGGAAGATAAAAATTTGTTTACCTAAACAATGTATTTGTGATACTTCCCTGAACTTATTACTCAAGCGAAGGAGTATACAGAACTGTATCAGTATAGCAAACAAAGCACATGAAACAGTTCGGTGTGACACTACACTCTTGCCTAAGAGATAACAGCGTATGAAGTGACAATTTAAGGCATAAGGAAACAGCTCACAATAAATCGGATTGCAAAGCAGGAACATTGCGAATAAGTAAGGTAAAAACCGTAACCAGTCCAAAAGCTCCAGCAGCAAACCACTCAGGTACAGCTGCCATTATAAGTAACACCAGAAGTACAAATCATGAGCTTTACAAAAAAGAATTTTTGATCCACAATGTTGCAAGAGCTAAGACAAGTACCAGTTGTCTCTGGTTGTAAGGTTGTTCTTGGAACTACAACAGCCACTGGCTTATCATCCTCTGGATTTACTAAAAGGAAAAGCTTGTACTCATCTCCAAATTTATCCTACAATAATAATCATGCATAAATATAGTTCAGACACTGATTTAAACTGGAATCGCTCACAAAACCACTTAAGCAAAGAAACAGAAAATATTACATACTTTCAATCTCTTAGAGATTTTATCATAACTTTTAGCAGCTTGCCCTCGCAAGTTTCCTTTGAACAACACTCCACCCTGGCAGAAAAGAAGGACCCAATCTTCATACAAGACCTCTTCACAAACGGAAAAATACATATATAGGAAAGATAGGCTCACACCTCGTAAGGATCTTGGCTTGTTACAAAAAAAGTATCGAAGCCAAAAACTTGGTTCCTAAGAATTTCGATTGCTTCCTTGGGAATTTGTATTGCTTCATCCAGTTTCTGAGGCTGTTAGAAAACATAAAGAACAGAAACAAGGAAAAATTGAAAAAGGAGAATGCCTCTTCTGAAGGAGGAAATACTTAATACAAAGTAATCACCTTCACACCTGGCAGAGGTGATCCACTGGCAACTTCATCGCTATCCACATTCTGTTTTAACCATAAGCCCAGAGAATGAGAGATAAGAAAACTATCATATAATGTTCCTAACTTCAAATGACAATTTTTTTTTTTCATCTTTTCTCATTTTGTGTACTCAAACTAAAATTGAGTCCATGAAGGAATAGTTATAATATTTATTAAGGAGATTATAGCAGCATACAAAATTGATACAATCAGACTGTAAAAAACTAGGTCCCATTTTAAGGATTTAGTTCTGACAAATTGCAGAGACGCCGACTTATCAAAAACATTTTATCATAGCTTTAAAAAAACGTACACATTATAAGTAAATAAGAAACGAAATCAATTGCGTACGACAAATTCTTCAGAGGCTGAGGCTGTTAGAAAACATAAAGAACAGAAACAAGGAAAAATTAAAAAAGGAGAATGCCTCTTCTGAAGGAGGAAATACTTAATACAAAGTAATCACCTTCACACCTGGCAGAGGTGATCCACTGGCAACTTCATCGCTATCCACATTCTGTTTTAACCATAAGCCCAGAGAATGAGAGATAAGAAAACTATCATATAATGTTCCTAACTTCAAATGACAATTTTTTTTTTCATCTTTTCTCATTTTGTGTACTCAAACTAAAATTGAGTCCATGAAGGAATAGTTATAATATTTATTAAGGAGATTATAGCAGCATACAAAATTGATACAATCAGACTGTAAAAAACTAGGTCCCATTTTAAGGATTTAGTTCTGACAAATTGCAGAGACGCCGACTTATCAAAAACATTTTATCATAGCTTTAAAAAAAAGTACACATTGTAAGTAAATAAGAAACGAAATCAATTGCGTACGACAAATTCTTCAGAACATTATGTTCGTGAGTAACAGCCTTTATAGCAGTCTTCAACAAGAAGATAATGAACAACGAAAAGGGTGTGCGTGTGTGAGTATACTGAACGAACTTTGGCAACATATCTGTATCTGATCAAACTTATAATGGAAGTTAACTAAGCTAAACATCACCTGCACATCATTCTGATCCTTATTTGCATCACTAAATTCATTTAGTTGTTCTCCATCTACAGGTGGAGAGATACTTTGCTCAGAGGAATCTTCCGAAGGTAGTGTTTCTCCATTTTTATATGCTTCGTTCTCCTAGGTCAATTAAAAATTGCATATTGTCAAGGTAAAAGTATGAAGAGGAAAGAAATGTCTACATTGTGTTTAAGTGCAAACAATATAAGGAAAAAAATCATATTTATTTTTATCCAAATAACAAAAACATAACCCATTAAATTATGTTGAATTTAAATTTGCTGAAAGGTCCATATTGCAATTGACAATTTTTGCCTTTTTGACCCCCTTTATCTCTATTTCAACATGAGTTGTTCTTAAGGAAAGAAATTTGTTCATTTGAATTAAATTTTTGTCTGAATCTATCCATGTGACCCATTAAAGTAAAGCAAAGATCCCTTACACATTTTTTTTTTTCATTTACGAGACTCAACAGATTACCATAGCTGAAGAAAACCTAGTTCCTTGGCTCTTGGACCAAAAGTTATTCATTCTGTATTTCAATTTTATCCGTCTCTTGGTATTTTCATAAATTGAAATTATAGACCATTAATGGAACGTAAGGGCAGTATAACTCATCCTCATACTTCTCCTTCACAATCACATATCATTAGGGAGTTCCGACTCTCATCAAATTGTGCTGAAATGCGGTAAGCCTATAGCCTTTGGCTAAGTTGATAAAGACAAGTAAATGTTCACGAGTGTCATCAGCACATTGACTAATAAATTTAAAATAAAATATTTAACGAAAAATATTTATTATATACAAAACACAGACACTATATTAAAAGTATTAAATACTACTTAAGCATTGTCTTATTATCATTCCTTAGCAGACCCCAAAAAGAGAACCATGCAAGAAATATCAATAATGGAAAGTTAAATTGAATTCAAGTCAAAAGTCTTCATGATATCACACTTCAATTTCTGAAGCTTAATGTGAGCTAAAACGAACATGCTGATTCCTGAAGATAAATTCAGCAACAAAAGGAGTTAAAAAAAGCAGAAACAGGTAGCACACGGAAAGAACCTTCTCGTCGTTGCCGTTCTGTGGCTCAGTAACACTACAAGCTATCCCTCTCCTCCGGCTGGATCTATTCCAGTTGAAAACCGCAACAGCATTTGAAGCCAAGTCAGTAACAATCGGAAAACGGAACGATTCCCGCAACAAAGAAAAAAAACTCGTACCTACCTCGGGTTCCGAAACAACTTGAACGAAGTAAACCGACGACGCGAATGAGGAAAGCCGCGGGAGTGGTGAAAACGGAGATCAAATTCGAAGCAAGAGGTACAGCGCGACAGAGGAAGGAGGAGATTCCCGCGAAAAGCTGAAGGAGCTGCTAGCGAGAGACTCATGGTTCCGTTTGGAGCGAGCAGTGCCTCTAATTGAGATGAAACCCTAGCGCCATTGAAACGAATGAAGATTGAAGAAATCGGTGGAGAAGATGAAGCAGTGGCAACAAAGAGGAACCAATTATCCGCTATATTTTTTCTTAAATACCTGCGCCATGATATTTTCTGCAGTTTCTGGGACAAATACGAAGCGGGCGAAGTTCCGAAAGCCAATCAGCGTTTGACACCTAAGCGGATTAAACGACTAGATAGAATCCTTTTGTTTTTCTTATTCAATTTATTTTTTATTTGAATTTACAATGTGGAATATAGACAGGGCACGCGTTTGTCCTGAGAATTTTTTGTCCTATTATCGTATACAATCCTAAAGATATATATAATTATTGTAATAGCCATGTTTTATTAAAAAGAACAACAACTACGATAAAAAAAAAAAAAAACAGGGAAGCACAACAAAAATACTATCTCAACAAATTGATATACTTTCATTTCATATAAATAGGAAAAAAAACTAATAAATTTTGTATAAATTTAACAATAACTATATTGTTCTGGAGATTTGAATGATAATTTATTATTTATAAATCAAGATATTTAATATTGTAATCTTCCTTAAAACTTCAAAACTTGTTAAGATTAATATAATTGTTTTTTTAGAAGATAATCATAAAACTAAACGATAAAAACATATAGATCACTAAAGTTGCTTTTACATCTTTTGACAAAACATAGAAATTAAACTTTTGTCAATATACTTAAAAATCATCTATGTATTGACTACTGTGTTGAATTTTTCTTAATATAATTTAGATTAAAGTCCTACTGCATAGTTTAGATTTCAACTTCATTTGCCCAGAACAGAACACGGAAAATTTTAACTATTAGTGAGAGAACTATTTAGTTGCACTTTTGTTTAGGAACTGAAGTTAATATTAGACAATGTAACAAAAATAAATCAATTGAGACATCTTCAATGTCTCATGAATAATACAAGTTGATACTTATGACCCTAGCTTACTTACAATGGCCAAGAGATTCATTTACATGCATTCTGGCTTTTCATCCCATCTACTCTGGCGCCTTCTACTACTGCTACTTTCAGGAGCTTCATACTGCCCAATCATCTTTTCAATTTGTTCAGATAATTGTGGAATTGGAAACTGGACATATTCCTTATCCTCGTCACTACCATTACCAATCCATCCATAGTAACCTTCACGCCTGTGACTTGGAAGATGATTAAATGCTTTTGAAGATTGAATCATAGGAGCCTTGTCAGAAGTGCTCTTAACTTTGTTGACAATGGTGCTATCATTGATTCTTTTGCCATTATATGCAGGCTTTTGCTCATTTTTTGACTCGTTCATGCCTTGTTCAGGTCCTTCTCCAGCAGCTTGCAAGGCCACATCCCCAACATCTAGAGACAAATTGGCAGATTTAGCATAACCAGAAGAAAAGTCAGAGTAAGTTTTTCTTTACCCTTACTCGGAAATTAGACATTTTTTTCAAATGTGATGCAGTTAAGCAGCAAAACTGTTCTGTGTTTGAATTTAGAACTTTTGTTTTGAATTACAGAAGAAACTTCAACTTGTATCTCATTTAGTTCAGTTTAATAAATTATAAATACCAGATAATAAGTCTAGTGAAGAAAAATACTTATGGATGTCATCCAAAGGGATATACCATAATACCAATTACCAACCTGATGTAGGAATTGAAAGTTCAGGAAGCTAAAACTGTTGATGGCAGTGAAGAGTTATGCTAACATATTTCAAATGGGTGTAATTGAGAGGATGTAATAAAATTACCAGGTAATGCATTGCCTTGATATCTGGCTTGAGTAGATAAGTCCAAACCATCTCTAGTATGCATTACAGTGTCCTCAGACACCATTCCAGAACCAGAAGAGCCAATATCAGAAATCCCAGCAGATGGTGTCACATTATTAACACCATCCTACAAATAAAGTACAATCACTTTCACTAAAAAAATAAGTAACATTGACGAGAAATTTTTCGCAAAATTCATTTAACTGTACATTCAGTAGATGCTAAATTTCTTACCTTATCTTTTCCTGCAGAATCTTCTTGTTTGCTAAGCAAGGTCTCGATTAAGAGCTTGTAAGAGGTCTCTTCAATAAAGGGCCATCCTTGAGGTCCACCATACACCTGAAGAAACCCATCCAACCCCACAGCTTAAAAGAAAACCATAACTATAAAAACGAAGCATTTAGCACTTTTTTCCTTTGAATCTTAAGAGAAGAGAAAACCAACATCGAGAAGCTCGTCAACCGTTTCTCGAACTAGTTTTATCCCAAATCCAAATTGGCGCATTGCGTCCAGGGCAGCATCCTTGCGCGTGAAACCCGTCATCCTCTGCAGACAAAAGAAAATACCATTAAGAGAGGGAACACTGGCAAACACATTTAAACAATAGAAAAAGAAAAAAACAAAACTTGATAAACATATCACGAAAGAAATACAGAAATATTAGGAAAAAAAATAAGGAGGATGAGACATAGGGGAAAATGAACTAGAAAGCATGAAATGAAGGACCTTTCTGGGTTGTCGTGCTCTTGACGCCATTTCCAAGCCTCCTTTCAGCGCAGGAAAAAAAAAAAGCCCTTTCTTTCCTTGAGGTTGAGTTGGTGGGGAAAGGAACACGGTGGATAAAATGGAAGCGAAAAACACTTAGAATTTGAAATGTGTAACTGGTTCGGTATTCTCTGCGAACTTCACTTTCTTCTTGCTCCCGACCCACCAACGAGACACACTTCTACATAACAAAAGGTTTCATGAGACTGTAATATTACAGCTTATATATGCACAGTACTCAGAAAGGTGAACAAACCAACATCTTTCATTTACTACATTTTTACTTCGATTGGTTGTGAGAAAATAAACAGAGGATTGAAAGAGGGAGAGAAAAAAATAAGACAGAATATGAGTGGTAGAAGAAGTTGATTTAATAGAAAAAAAAAAAGAATGAAAAATAAATTAAAAATGGAAAGTGTAAAATAAAAAATATTTTTATAATATGTAATTTAAAGTTATATTATTAATTATTTGTTATTATTTTATTTTGTTATGTTAAGTGTAGTGTTTCTAAAACCTTTTTCCTCATAATTTTCTCTTCTGTTCCTTTGCCTGAACCAAACTTACGTTATATTATTGAGAGAGTTTGACAACCAATCCATTAGCACTCAATTAAATTTAACTAAAAAAATAATTAATTTGAAAAATAAATAAATATATTTTGATAAACAAATGGTTATGAAATATTATCATGATATATAAATGCTAAAATTTCAATTAATAAATCTTTTATATATTATATTGTTTATAACAATTAATAATATTTCTTTCAGGTATACATTAGCAAGACTTGCCCAATCTTGGTGAGCCCACATCTGTGTGGGCTTTATTTATTCTACTTAGTTTTTGTTTTAGTTCTCTCCCCACATCTTGTTCACATTTATTTAATTTTTCATTTTGGCTTTAGGAGTTATTAACTATATTATTGATTTGTTGCATTTTAGTTTAATTTTAAATCACACTTTACGAAAAATCATACTTTCTATTTTCATATATTTCCACAGCACCAACACACTCTTTGCATGAAATGTATTCTAATGTAATATGTATAATTTTCTTTTATGCAGAAAATTGTTATTTTTATTTTATAAACGAAGATACGTTGATAAGGATAACACTTACAGCAATTACTATAAAATATTAATTATTCAAAAATAGTTTCTTTTAGATTTCGTTCTCATCTTAATTATTTTTTATCATAAAACTTAATTGAATATATATTTTGTTTACAACAAATAACAAAACAAAAGGCAAAATAATGAAAAAAAAAGTGCAGAAATAAAGTATTGTTATCTAAGTAAATTGACTCCCATGGAAGTGCTGCCTACTTTTTGGATTGCTGTTCAAATAAATCATTAATTAAGAATATAATTTGATGAGTTTTTCTTAATTTTTTCAAAAAAAGGAACTTATAAACAAAATCAAATTTAGTTTTTGTATAAAATAAAATTAGTTTATATGTAAACTTGTAAAAGCTCTCTCACAACTTATCTAATATTTTATTTTCAACTTAAATAAACTAATTTTAAACCATACAAAAAGTTAAGTTTATTTGAATTTTTTATTTTTTTTTTAAATAAAAACTTAGATATTCGTATAATTATATCATCAATATGAAAAAAACTAGTAAGTAATAGAATAAAAAAAATTGGTTAAAAATTAGTTTGAACAGAATCATTACAAATCATCTAACACAATACTAATTTAACTTTTTTTTAAATTAACCTAAAATACGTTTTGTTATTTTGGTTTTGGTTTTTAATATTACAAAAATCGTGTTTTTTTTATGTTATTTCCTGTATTATTTAATTATTATAATGACTATTTGGATCAGGTTTTAAATATTGATTTGGGCACTTTTAGTTGCATGTTTAAGCCACTCCAAGACACCCACATAACTCTTTGCATTGTCCCATCACTCCAATACACTCTCCAAAACTCTCGCGCGTGAGGAAGTTTTGAGTGGTGATACATCAAATAAAAATCACTCATTTTATAATTCAAAAGAATAATATTTTAATAATATTTATTTTATTTTTTAATTTAAAATTTTAATATATATAAATATATATATATTATTATATTATTAAAGTGAATTGTAATTTTTTTTAAGAAGTATCAAAATATTATTTTTCTAACAAATTTGCATTGTGGTACACGAAAGTTATAACTCCAATTATATGTAATATATTGAAAAAATCTAACTTTGGGATATTTATTTTAAAGTATATTTTTATTTAGTTATATGAAATTTATATTTATATTTTAACTGCACAGTGTTATATATAACATTTGATGAGTGCGAGGAGATTTGATAAAAGTCAATAAAATGCATTGATAAAAAAAGTAGGTATTGAAGAAAAGAAATAAATTTTTTACTTTTCTGCGGATGTACATTGATGAAAAAAGACTTCGTGTATCAAGTTTCATAATTTTTTCAGCACTAAAATCCATCGAAGTGAATAATAGATAGTGAACAATGAAGGAAGTAGGGAATAGTAAGATAGGAACGTAGAAAGAACAAAAGAGTAGGATTCTGAGTGAACAAAAGCCAAGTGTCTTACGTATTTATAACCAATCGTGACCCTTTTATATCTATTGTCTCAAACAACATGACGTTTCAGTTGAAACAATATATTCAATAATAAAGAGAGGAATAAATAATTAATAATGAATAATAATACTAAATAATAATAAAAAATTGATTATTTAGAAAGGAAAAAAAAAAACTCAATCATGAATAGAAGATAAAAAGATTACCTGCATATATTATATATTATATATATTATATATTATATATTATTATATTATATATTATATTGAAATAATAAATTGCTGCCATATCTAAGAGAAATACCTAGAAAGATTGTAAAGAGTGTATAAGGGATAATGAAAGACCACAATTCTTACAGCTATTTAATGCACCTTATTAATTAAAAATAAGTTAGTTTAAACAAATTTAGGTGAGTAGAATGAGAAATATATTATATGGTTTAAAAAACCTAAAATGATATGACTTCTCCCAATAAAACTATTAAAATATATATATATATATATATATATATAAAAGGGTGTTAAAAAATATACATACCTGTAATAATACATCCTTTGAAAGCAAAAAATTATTGCAATAAGCTTAAAAAAAAAATAGAAGAACATATCAGATATAGAAGTTGATAAGTAATATCTGGAATAATTATAAATTTATAAAATAATTCACAAACCTGTAAGTTTTGTGCCCAACATTCTTCCAAAAAATAAGCCATTATAGTAATTACACAAAAATTGTTTAACATTTTTTAACTATAACGTAACGTAATTACGCAATAGAAGGATAACGTCGAATAATGAAATCAACAATATTAAATAAACAGACTCAAAATGTACTGATACATCATAAAATATTCTGAATAGAAATTAAAAACAGTCATAGAAATGTCCAACAGTGATAGAAATACATCAAAAATCATCATTCATAAAACTTCCTTTTCGATCTTGATATTTTTCCTTAATACCCTTAATGGAACATCATCATCGACTGTGTGTGGTGGTGAAGCAAAATCTCTTTTAAGTCCAGGAGGAACGACTTCAGCACTTAACTGACTGTCACTCGCTAAGTCAACAGTTTCATAATGCAATTCAACAACTTCATTGGCAAATTTTTTAAACAAATCCTGCAACATGAAGTACAAATATTAGTAAGATTTCTATTTTTAAACTAATTATTTAAATATAAAATACTTGAGGAACTTCTACAAAGGAATCGTCTTGTTCGACATCTTTAATACTGCATAGTCTTTTCTTCTGAGATTGAAGTTCCTTTACAACATAAAAATTAAAGTTAAAGATATAAATAATTAATTTAGAAATAAAATGCAACACAAAATATATAAAATAAAATAAAAATACATACCACACTTTCAGAACCACCATTAGAAAATATTTGGATAATATTGTCATCAGTTCAAATTTTTTTGACACGGAATGATTGATCAAACCTGTTAGATTGATCTTTAACACAACCAACTTTAAACAACACAACTTTGTCTATCAAAAGACCAAATTCTTTGGGTAGTACACCAGAGTCAAAGTTCCAGAAATTAAAAAGAAGAGAAATATTATTATATTAATTTATACAATAACATTTTCATATATTCATCAATAGACATAACATAAGCATTATTGGAAAATTACCTTGTCATTACTTTCAAATAATTCCGCACAAGATTTATTGATCAGTGTAGTTGGTTGCATCTCTGTCAAAAAGAACAAAAGTGGTGAAGTTTGTTTCATCCATTACTCGCACCTTCAGCTTATACCTGAAATATAAAATATAAAAAAAACGTTAAGAAATATAATATAATAGATTTTACTAATCTGGAAAGTAATGAAAAGCAAATTATGGCGTTTACAAAGAATACCTTGGTTGCACTTTCATAACATGTTTATTACATTTTTCACAAAAAAAAATCTTTGAATCCGGATAAACGGCTTTATTGCATAAGCAAGCCGTGTACCACCATTCATCATTAGCTACAATATGTTTTATAGTAGCTAAAACAACAAAAGTGCTTTCCTGAAAACAAGAACAGGTTATGCAGTTAAGCATACATAATTGATTTAATTAAATTTTGCTAAAAAAATATAATTATACATCCTTGCAATCTTTCAGGCCTTGAATAGTTTTTCTTGGAATGAAGTGGATAAATTCATCATCAACATTTTGTTTTGCAGAATCACACAACTGACCGAGTCCTTGAGTAGGAGAATCTGTATTTTCCATCATCCTACAAATGTTAAATTTGTAGTTAGAATGTGTCATAATTTTCAAGTAATGAGTGACAAAAGTACGTATTGAAGTAACCTTTTCTTAAGTTCGTTTGCTTCTTTAGACTGTAAGTTATATTTTAATTTTGTACAATCCAAGCAGTTTTGTAGACAAACCTTGTCTACAATCAAAATAAAATACATTAGGTTATAAGTACATAAATTTAAGTAGAATAATAAAAAAATAAGTTACAGTTGCATGAGTAAACATACCCTGGAAAATCTTGACTTTAGCAAACTGCACACTGATGACCACATTTTGCAACTCTCCAGATGACAAAAATGCGTTCAGCTCATCAACGTAATTGCCAAATAATGTACACTCCATGTGCAAGCTGTTGTAAAAAAAATTTGAATTGTTTAAAACAAATTTTCGAATGGTTGAACTACAAAATTTTAGCTTACCCATCCGCTTCAATGGAAATCACATTTAACTTAGTTGATGAGCCTGTTCTATTAATCTCCTTCTCTGTGCCTACACCAGTCAGTAAACCAATAACATCTGGAAGAAGAAAATTATGTAAGCACATATGGAAACAAATATGTTGAACCAAAACCATTATAAGTAAACTTACCAACTAAATAATCAGTATCAAAACCAGGGGCTCTTATCACAGACATTGGGGTGTACTGAGGTATTGCACATGATACCAGTTCATTTCCTACACAGGTTACCTTCGTTCCAAACTGGAAATTAATCTTGTACTTGTGACGGGTTGTTCTATAAGATCCTGAATTAGTTGTCACACTAAAGAAATTGAAAGAATAAACCTTATCCTCAAAAATATGA
Source organism: Phaseolus vulgaris (assembly GCF_000499845.2). NCBI lineage: Eukaryota > Viridiplantae > Streptophyta > Magnoliopsida > Fabales > Fabaceae > Phaseolus > Phaseolus vulgaris. The sequence continues at coordinate 57,504,932 of NC_023752.2, forward strand.
TTTTGAAATTTATAAATTAGTGTTTTTCTAACAGAAACATGAATTCTATCACCTTGGAAAAAAAGAATCAAGATTAAACATGATTAGAATAATTGATATTAATATTTAGATCAAACCAATAAGAAAGGAAATGATAAAACAAATCACCTCTTTATCTTGAATCACCATTTCCATTGAGAATGGAAACTTGCTTTTCTTGAAGTCCGACACAAACCACAATCGAATCACTTTTGCTATCAGAATCCAATTTTCATTCTTTGGATTGATATCTTTGATTGAATTTGTATTTTGTCTTAACAAAGACATTGTAAGATATTCCTTTTAAGAAAAAGGAAAATGCAGACTGCAAATGCTGGTGCTAAATGAGATTTCAAATAACATACCACGCATCTATTTATACAGAAGGATTGGTGCTTAATTATTTTGAAAAAGTAAAAAATAAGTAAAATATAGATTTCAAAATGAGTACGAATAGTAAGAAAAAGAATGAATGATTATTGATTTATACAATGTTTCATGAAAAGGAAAAGATTTTTGAAATAATCAAACCATAAAATGGTCTAATACATACGATAAAGTTAACATTGTGATAAAATTCTTAACTTTTAGGTCTTGGAAACAAAATCGCTTTTCCACTCAAAAGAACATCATTCTAATTTAAGCATTAACATTAATGAAAATGTTGTTTGACTTTAGAAAGAGAAAAATGCTACGAAGAGACTTTCACAGACATCTATCTATAAAAAATGACGTTATACAAACTGACGTACATGCAATATGTAAAACAGATGAAAACCAAAGTTCAAAAATTGGTCCATTTACAGAAAGATGTTCCAAAAATAGAAACTTCACATGCTTTTCTTTGCATATTTGCAAAAGACCTTTTCTGGTTTACAAAAAAAAGGAACCCTTGCTTTGAAAACCTATCTATAAAACACAGATTGAAAGCTTACAAAATTGATACTACGAAGATTGAGAATGTAAGTTTCATGAAGAAGGTAAAATGTCATAAATCTATACATAATCGAACAAAAAAACGAAAAAATCGTACCTGGGGGTTCATATAACGTGCAATCAGTTTCACAAACATGGAAAAAAAGGGAACCTTATGAAAAGGTTTAACATAGTTTGGGAAAAAATCACTATGCTAAGCAAAACATTCAGAGTAAAAATTCCAACAAAAGGTAACGTGGGGTTTAGGAAAGGACGAAGTTCTTACCAATTTCATTTCATGATACAGTATTGATTTCCCATGCATACAAAAGAACGAAAAAATCTTACCTTGGGGTTCATATACCGTGGATTCAGATTCACAAACATGAAAAAAAAAGGAAAACCTATCAAAGTAGCGGTGGCTGGGGCAGAGCAAATGTGATGGGGCAGAGCAAATGTAATGAACAAATAACACAAAATGGAAGAGAGGCGGTAAGTTTAGGTAATTGCATCTTTTAAGAAAATCCTTGTATTAGTTGCAATAAAAATCAATTCTTTAAATTTCATTAATATTTTTTAAATATTATTAAAGAATTTATTATAAAATAATTTATTATAGAACCTGTGTAAAGTATAATAGAACCTGTGTAAAATAATTTAAAAATGAAAAAAATAGGTCCTTTGAGAAGAAAGAAAAAAAAACCCTACACCCTCTCCCTCATCCACTCCCCACACTCAAAACCATGGAAAGAAACACTCCCCCACACTCAAAACCATGGAAAGAAACAGCAAAAACAATCCCTCCCTCCTCAAACTTGATTGTTGATGGACAAACTTGATTGTTGATAGACTTTTAGACAAATTTGATTTGACATTAACTTTATAGACTTAATCCTTCATTTGTTTAAATAGCATTACAATTAATATTCTTTATGTTAATATTATTTGATATTATTCATATATTATTAATATTATTATATTAGTTTTTTGTATTTGAATTCATTTTTTCAAGTTTAATATTTTCATTAATTTAAAAAATGGAATATTCCTATTTTTAACTTTGTTAAATAATTATTTAATTATTTAATACTATTAAACAATATTCAATTTGTCTTATTTTACAATATTTTCTATTTGAATTCATTTTCAAGTTTAATATTCTTTATGTTGATATTATTCATATATTATTAATATTATTATATTAATTTTTGTATTTGAATTCATTTTCAAGTTTAATATTTTCATTAATTATTAAAATGGAATATTGATATTTTTAACTTTGTTAAATAATTATTTAATACTATTAAACAATTTTCAATTTGTCTTATTTTACAATATTTTCTATTTGAATTCATTTTCAAGTTTAATATTCTTTATGTTGATATTATTTGATATTATTCATATATTATTAATATTATTATATTAGTTTTTTTATTTGAATTGATTTTCAAGTTTAATATTTTCATTAATTTAAAAAATGGAATATTGCTATTTTTAACTTTGTTAAATAATTATTTAATTATTTAATACTATTAAACAATTTTCAATTTGAATTCATTTTTAAGTTTAATATTCTTTATGTTGATATTATTTGATATTATTCATATATTATTAATATTATATTATTATACTCCATTTTTCATTATTTTAAATATTAAAAAAATGGAATATTGCGATTTTCAAAATTGATAAATTAATATTTCATGCTTTTCAACATTTTTCAATTTGTATTTTTTTAAATAAAGTACAAAAATATCTTTTGTATTTGAATTCATTTTCAAGTTTAATATTTTCATTAATTTAAAAAATGGAATATTGTTATTTTCAACTTTGTTAAATAATTAATTTGGGATAATGAATGAACAATCTAAGACATGCATCCTGTAGTGAACGAATACAACGAAAAATAAAGTAAATTAACAAAAATTAAGTAATAATTATTAAATACTTAACAACTAACAAATAAAATTAAATATTTGTCTTCGTTTAAAAACAACGACTGGAAAGGTTTAGCCTAAAAGCATAACAAAAAACTTAAAAGACTTGTTAACATAAAAAATTGTCCTCAAAACTTGTCATCAACAGCAAAACCCTGATATGAGAAGATGGGTTCCTGCTATCGCATTCAGAGATAATTTTCTGGCCTGAACGAAAAGAATGACGACGACAAAAATTCTTCCAGCCGTTACCAATTTTGATGGTTCTATAAGGAAACCTTCCTTTTAAAACCTTGCATTCAACATCCTTCAATAGTCCATGCAGCGTAATTGTTTTGAATCTACCTTGGCGAAGATATTCAGAAAATCCAGGAAGTATACCCTTCAATAAAATCAAAATAGTAAGTAAACAAAAAGAATACTATATAGCAGTCATTTGAAAAAAAAAAATCAATGATAAACTCACCAGAGAACTTGCATTTAAGTCTACCAGAGTCAAATTAATGGAAAAATGGTGAAATGGACCAATGGTCAACGGTTTCCTCCCTTCAACTTCTTCCAAATAACTATTGAAATAAATTTCAGGGACATCTTCCATATAAACGGTTATATGGAAAGCGTTTTGGCCTACATAACGGAATAAGATAGTGTGATCCCCTTCAAACCCATAAAAATCAACCAAAGTCCACCACCCTGTCATGATTTCTGGCGATAACAAATCTTGGTTATATTATACTATATGTACATTCCCTGCGCTATCTGCAAGGGTCCACTCTTCACCAAGTTCTTTTTGAAACTCAATAGCAAATGCACGATCAACATACCCAAGCTAGAAATTTTGAAAAAAAGAAATAAATTAAGCAACTGTAGAAAATGTATAAAAGTAAAAAGTTAAGAAAATACCGACAAAAAATACATACTTCACTGCGGATGTTCATTGAACAAAAAAGACCTCGTGTGTCAAGTTTAACAATTTCTTCAGCAGTGGACGCCATGGCAGTGAATAATAGAACAACAAAAGTAAGAAAGTGGGAAAGAAAATAAGACTCTGAATAATAAATGAATGGCTTTAATCAGGGTTTAAAGAATACAAAAAGGCTACAATATATAATATAATATAACATATCATGATTACTTGCTGCAGTAAATCTGGAAAGAAAATATTATGATCTTGAAAGTAGTGTATAAAGCACAGTACTGTCACAATATATGGGAAAACCAAAACGGGCACAGTATATATTAAAAATTACTATAAAGAAAAGATAAGCATCCAGAATATAATTAATAATAATAATACTATATGATAATGATTACTTGACAAAGAAGAAAGAATACAAACGGTGTTAGTATTAAATAATATATAAAAAAATTAAATTTATCAGAATCTCTTTACTTTAATGTTCGCATAATGATTACTTATTGCAAGAAATATTTTAAAAAACAGCATTGAAAAAATAAATTAATATGTTGAAGGCAGTGTATATCTGGGAAATGTGAAACAGAAGAAGAACTGCCGATGTTGTAGATGTCTAAGAAAAACTCCTATCTAAGAAACCTTCATATAAACAAAACTCAAAAAATAATAAGAAACAGATAACAAAGACTGTGAAAGTAGTTAAATGCATCGAGAAGGCAAAAAGAAATTCACATCCCATAAGCATATAACATTCTTACCATAATCAATATCAACATCAATATGAAAGAGAAGAAAATCAGAATGAACATCAATATAAATTAAATTAACAATGCAATCAGAATGGCAGGAAACAAATGTAGAAATTTTGAACCGAGAAACCTAGAAACAAATAAACAAAAAATGTCTTGGCATAAATATTAGAGTTTACCAATAAATGTTTATGAACATCAATATGAAAGAGGACAAAATAAAAATGAAAATAGCATTGAAAGAGGAGGTAAAAACTGAGTACCTTTTAAGATTAAACCCTCGAAAACCCTAACATCGAAAAAAGGACAAATCTTCAATCAGTGACTGAATAACCGTAAAAAGGAGATATCCTTTGATGAACCATGGAATCAGAAGAGGACGCAACAAAAAACCCAAAGAGGAGGTCAAAAACATTACCTTTTACGTGCTTTGTTAATCTTGAGGTTTTCAACCATAAAACCACATACTGAAAAAACAACAACGCCATTAACGATTAAACCATCGAAAATCCTAGAATGCAAAAAAGGAAAAAAAACCTTCAATCGGTGAATGAATATATGGTGGATTTGCAGCAAAATAAAAATTAATCGTAAAAAGGAAATATCTTTTAATCACAAAACCCTAAAAACAGAACATATACGTGATAATGAGACTAACAAAAATATAGAAAGCATTATCTGGTCCATGGAGAATGAAGAGAAGAAAATGAAACAGAAAAGAAAAAGCGTTGGATACAACCCAATATATAGTGAAAAAGAAATCGCCATTACCATTTCAAATTTCAAAAGAAGGCGCCATTTCTGAAGATGGGTAATGGTGTTTTTAGGCAAAACTACTTTCCAATAGAGCAACTTTATAGTTGCCGAAATGGTGAAAAGAGTAAAGAAAAAAAGGAGAGAAGGGGGCAAAAGATGAAGAGGAGTTTAGGGTTTTAGAGAAAAATAGGATGAAAGAGAAAAAGAGTGTTAAAGAAAGAGAACAAAAAGAAAGCAAAATGAGGAAGAATGGGAAACCAAACGGGAAAGTGAGTTTTAAAACGTGGCACGTGTCACATTTTGGTTTGCCCAGGAGGTGTCTTGTGTTGATTGGTTGAAGTTTTACTACTTTTGGTATTAAATCTTTTTGGTTTTTTTTTCAAAATTTTCTAGAGAGGACACGTGTTTAAACTTATCCTGAGAGTTCTCTCCATTTGTATTATGTATAGATTGTTTATAACTATTAATAATATTTCTTTCAAGTATACATTAGTGAGACTTGGTCCAATCTTCGTGAGCCCACATCTGTCTAGGCTTTATTTATTTTACTTTAGTTTTTGTTTGAAAAATTCTTCCTACACCCAACAATTTTTAACCTGCACCCAATATAATTTAAAAAATTCTAAAAATAATCTTTATTCCAAAAATAAAAATCCAAAATAGAAAATAATACATTTCGAAAAAATATATCTAGAAGATTTTTTTGTGTTCTGGATATAAAAATCCGAAAACAAAAATCAAAAGCCCAAAAAAATCTGTAATATAAAAAATAATACATTAAAAACATTTTCCTCCTTTGAATTGAAATTGGGTCCAATGATATATAGTGCATTTTCGTCTCTCCCCACATCTTGTTCACATTTATTTAATTTTCCATTTTGGCTTTAGGAGTTATTGACTATATTATTGATTTGCTGCGTTTTAGTTTAATTTTAAATCACACTTCACAAAAAATCATACTTTCTATTTTCATATATTTCCACAGCACCAACACACTCTTTGCATGAAATGTATTCTAATGTAATATGTATAATTTTCTTTTATGCAGAAAATTGTTATTTTTATTTTATAAACGAAGATACGTTGATAAGGATAACACATACAACAATTACTATAAAATATTAATTATTCAAAAATAGCTTCTTTTAGATTTCGTTCTCATCTTAATTATTTTTTATCATAAAACTTAATTGAATATATATTTTGTTTACAACAAATAACGAAACAAAAGGCAAAATAATGAAAAAAGTGCAGAAAATAAGTATTATTATCTAAGTAAATTGACTCCCATGAAAGTGCTGCTGCCTACGTTTTGGGTTGTTTTGGATTGCTGTTCAAATAAATCATTAATCAAGAATATAATTGGATGAGTTTTTCTTAATTTTTTCAAAAAAATAACTTATAAACAAAATTAAAGTTAGTTTTTTAATAAAATAAAATTAGTTTATATGTAAACTTGTAAAAGCTCTCTCACAACTTATCTAATATTTTATTTTCAACTTCAATAAACTAATTTTAAATCATACAAAAAGTTAAGTTTATTTGAATTTTTTTAATTTTTTTTAAAAAAGAAAAACTTAGATGTTGGTATAATTATATCATCAATATGGAAAAAACTAGTAAGTAATAGAATAAACAAAATTGGTTTAAATCAGTTTGAACACAATCATTACAAATAATCTAATGCAATACTAATTTAACTTTTTTTACAAATTATAACCTAAAATACTAAAATACGTTGTGTTATTTTGGTTTTGGTTTTTAATATTACAAAAACTGTGTTTTTTAAGCTATTTCCTGTATTATTTAATTATTATAATGATTATTTGGATCAGGTTTTAAACATTGATTTGGGCACTTTTAGTTGCATGTTTAAGCCACTCCAAGACACTCACATAACTCTTTGCATTGTCCCATCACTCCAATACACTCTCCAAAACTCTCACAAAAAAGACATGATATTATACATATATAGAACTTTATATTTTCATCTTACCATCACTTTTATTAATATTTTATTCAATAATTTAATTTATGTTTTAATTAAATAATTTTATTTTATTTTTTATTAATATATGAAGTTGTTAAATGAAAGTTTACAGAAAATGGATAAGTTGAGATATTTTCTTTTACAATCAAACAAGTTTCGAGTGGTGATACATCAAATAAAAGTCACTCATTTTATAATTCAAAAGAATAATATTTTAATAATATTTATTTTATTTTTTAATTTAAAATTTTAATATATATATATATATATATATATTTATATATATTTATATATATTTATATTATTATATTATTAAAGTGAATTGTAATTTTTTTAAGAAGTATCAAAATATTATTTTTCTAACAAATTTGCATTGTACACGAAAGTTATAACTCCAATTATATGTTATATATTGAAAAAATCTAACTTTGGGATATTTATTTTAAAGTATATTTTTATTTAGTTCATATGAAATTTATACTTTTATTTTAACTGCACAGTGTTATATATAGCATTTGATGAGTGTGAGGACATTTGATAGTTCTATCCAATAATATGAAAACAATGGAAACAAATTCATGTCATTGCCACAGAATTGGAGGAGAATTTTACTGTTCCTCCTCAATTGAAGATTCTATATTTCTAAACAAGACTCTTGAGACTTTAAAAAAAAATGTTGAACTTGAGGGGTGGAGATGAGCAATGGCTGAGATGCGAGGAATATAGCTAAAGGTGAAAGGTACAAACACCAAACTCAAATAAGCCTTTATAAAACCCTCAATTATTGCCCACCAGAAATATAAAACTTTCCAAGTCATACATACACCTCACGATTCCCTTCTTTTCTGCTCGTCAAATTCCAAATTTGACTAGTCAAACACGCATGGAACTCAACTTAACTCCCCAAGAAAAACCATAATGATAACGGCTTTAAGCGAACAAGACCATCATTAATTAAACATACATGAAAAAAATGGGAGGAAAAAATTATTATATTGGAAACCGAAGATATAGTTGGAAACATGCAAGCTTAGTTGAGGTTGCTATAATCCAATTTCCAAACAGAAGTACCTAGATAAGCTAAATATAGTTCATGATTACGATTAACCAAAATGATTCAAAAACCAAGAAATATAACAGTGTTGCCTTGCTACACAAGGGAAACATCAGCATTAGCATAATATATATGGAGATTAAACCAAGATATAGGGAAAATACACAAGGGGGAAGATGCTGATGTGTCCCTCTATGTATCATGCAAAAGAACATATATAGTTTTCAGTGATGCAGTGTTTGGTTGGAAGCTGCTGTTTTGTGCGGGGGACACTGGTAGCACTTGGCGAAGAGTCCAAATGTGTCAACCTGTTTGATGAAGTTTGTCATGCTAGCCCACCCTCCAAATCCAAATCCCACCACTAGAACCCACACCACCACAAATGCATTGATCACATACATTAACGTCCAGCTTGGGACGAAGAAGGGCAATTTCTCAGCAGCATTCTGAAAACATAGCACAAATAGATTGTTCAATGGTATCTTGGTGTTTGATTTCACAGACATAATTTCCCGAAACTAATAGTTATACAAGTTTGTCATGATTAATCTACTCTCAATGAGTTTCCTAGCATTATAATAAGACAAAAAAGTAGTCTTACTGTTAGTTGACTGTAATAAGTTGCTGAAATGTGGACAATGGTTAGCATAGTATCAGCTGGTAGTATAGTATGACTCTAGCATATAACTTAATGACAAAGAAATGGAACCAAGCCCATAGTGTCTAATAAATTTTCAATTCGAATAATTAATAGAATAAGTGGAGTTAATACTTCCAGTGACTTGGGAAGTCTCTTCTTCCAAGTTCAATCATGGAGCTGAAATCATATCCTCTTCAAACACTATATTATACAATGTTTTAAGCTTTCTTTAAAAAGGTTTAGCCTTTCAATATGGAAGAAAAACAGAATGGCTAATTAAATATTTCGTACTGTTATATAAGTTAGGTACAAAGGTTAGGTATAAGTTGTGCAGAGAGTGTACTTATAGAAATTTAATATATGCTGAGTAAAACCAGTTTGAAGAGACAGGGATTAGGTAGAAAACAAAGATGAGATGAATAGATTGAACTATTTACCTGTCTTGCAGAAGCAGACCTGTAAGTGAGCATATGGGCAGAAGCAGGGATGATATAGACGGTGAAGGTAACCAAAAGAGCTCCCACAGCAGAGTTAATAGGGCCAAAGAAAGGGAAAATAATAGCCAAAAACCATATTGGTATCACCACAGGCAACCTTGCAAGTGCCCTCAAACATATGCTCTTTGTGTCATGCATTCCTATCACTTTCTCCCACACAAAATACAATGGTGTGCAAGCAAATCCAAAAGTGATAAACTGCCATCCACATGTAATAAATAAACACTCATCAGTTTATAAAACTTCTTTTACTTCTGTTCACTCTCTCTCCTGCTGTTTACATTGAACAAGTATTTTTATCTTAATTTTATAAAAAAAAAAGTTGTTTGTAGACACAACCAATATTGTTACATAAATTTTTGCATGAATAACATAAGTCTTTAAATTAAACATTGGATATTTTGAGGGAAGGGAAAAATTGTGCATGGACCTGGTGAATCAGCATTAAGATGACACCTGTGTCACGCCAACCAGAGCGGGGGAGAAGAGAGAAGGCATTGGAGTGGTCCAGGAGTTGGTCACCAAAGGCCCAGTAAACGGCAATGGCAGATGGTAGGGTGAGTGTGAATACAAAAAGAGTCGCATAAAGATAGATATATTTGAACTTTTGAGGTTTCCACATTGCATGCATGATTTCCCTGTAATAGTCATAGGGTCCACACGTTAGTGCATAATGCAACAACACCAACTTAAATCCATCCAACCAAATCACCCAGATCCTCTCATCTCAATATCAAATAAATTCCTTCCATTTCTAAAAATATGCTCCAAGTCCAAAATCAAATTCGGTTTGTCAGTCCTGGGATATGTCCAAATGCCTTACCAGAATTGTTTTCTACCCCAAAAATATTGAAATTATATTAGAAAAGGAAACAAGTTGTACATGAGAGCATATTTAAATAAAAAACATATAAAGAACTGTGCATTTCCGTACTGATCACTTGTTTTCATGGCTCCATTGTTCGAAATTCATCTTGAATGATGGAAAAAGAATAAAATTCAATATGCATAATAACACAAAAACATACATGATTATTGTATTGCATATTTTGAATGCTGGTAAAATAATTGTCCAGTCCTTCTACATGGTACATGTGATTTGGTAAAATGTCACTACTGGGGTTATTCATTGTACTTGGGTATTGGAGTTGTAGGAATGGCAAAATGTAAGGATGGATAGATGAATTGAATGGATAAAGTTGAGAGGGAGTTGGAAGTGGAGACCAAGACACGAGTTTAATGGTTGCTCAAAAGTGCCAGATTTACTGTTTTGTCTTATTTTCTAAGGCCCCATTAGAATGGAGGCAAAAGCTGCAATTGAAGAAAGTGGTCGTGCAATAAACTTCTACTCTCCTTGATGTTTCATTGTCTTAAGACAATAAAGAAAACTACCATCATTGTTTTGTCTAACTCAGCAAGCAAAATATTAAAAAACATGGGGTCTTACACTGTGACGGCGTGCCCGCCGAAAGTGTAGAGAATGTTGGTGGCTCCCGTGAAATACAAAACCATTTTTTTGGGGCCCGTGTGAGTCACATTTTCAACCTGCAATATTAAAGAGGAAGAGACCGTTATTATGATCAAACGACTTCTAATAAGAGAGGCCCCACTGAAGAAATCAACACCGTTGTACTTGGTATTGCCTACCTGGCCATGAACGATGGCTGCTATGGTTAAGTACCAGGCTGTGTACGTGGTCATGCCAAGACCAAGGAAAGACCAAATCCTGTAGTTGTGAAATGAAGGTACAAACACTGTTGTCGCGCAGCATGCTCCGAATATGTAAGTCCAGGTCCTCTTGTCCAAGTGGTCATTTATGTAGTATATGTTACTGCATACATATTCATATACCATACCCCAAATCACAAAACACCCTCTTAAAAAATCACAAAAGTTTCAATTATCTAATCAAATCAAGACCATAACCAAGGTTTTCAAAATCAGTTCCATTGTTATTTTGGCTACAACTTCAAAGCTTTTTGAGTTTTCTGTCACCACAATTGTGGCCGTTTTTTTGGTTTACTTTTACTAAAGGAAATTCATACCTTGCACAAGCTATAAGCTGGATGACAGATCCAAAGAGGAGAAAAGTGCAATTAAAGGCCAAGCCAATGGCTTTCCAGTATGGACCTAGTAAACCTTCCAGCACTTCAAACCACTGCAAAAAAAATGAAATTAGGCCAAAGTTTTCCACAGTAAAAAAAAAAGTAGTGAGTTTTTTTGTTTGTTTTCATTTTAGTTTTTGGTCTAACCTGAATGACATGGTTTTTGAAGCTGACATTCTCTTTCTCTTTTCTGCTCCTGTACTCGATGTACAGAATGCTAATCAAATAAGCAGTCCAACTTCCCATTATTCCGTAGAAGACTTGGAATATGATGCCAGAAAGCATTCCCAGCTGAGCGAAAGAGTATGGCAGTGTTAGCAGAACCTGCGCAACCTGCAAAGCACAAAACCAAAAACATAATCAAGCCAGATTCTCTTGCAGGAGTCCAAGTTTCAATGATGAGAGAGTGACACTCTTTGGACTCATATTTTATGTTACCTGATTTGAAGCACAGCTGAACCATGCATCATAAACAGATCCACCATGCCACAGAAAGCTTCTCAGACTGGAATGTGAACCACCCACCTTCTCATCCTCTCTCTCTTCACGCTCAACAGTTTCATTGAGGCTTGACATCATGGTTTCTTCACCTTGCTTCTGGGGTAACATTGTTCCAAGATTATTATAATAATACAAAGAAAGTCCTGAAAACAATCACATACAGTGAATCAAACACTGAGTTAGCTAGACATTTACCAAACCCAGGGAAGAAAGTCAGACAAATTGACAATGGAAAACAAAGTGAGATTTTGCTCCATAGAAAGAAACTAAACCATATAGAAAAAGAAAAAGAAAAGAACAATACTCACCTAATATTGGTCAATGTTGAAAGGTGAGAGTATTCTCTTATAGCACGGAAACAGAGGAAACAGAGGGTTTTTGGTAATATAGATGAGTGTGTGTGTGTGAGTGGCAGGGAAGTTTACTTTTTTTAGTTGAAAAGAGGAGACGGTAACAGGTGTTGATTGGGTTGGTGTTGGTGTTTTGCTGATAATTTGAGAGGATTTTGATTTTTGAACTCTTTAAACTCTGTACAAAAGGCTCCAATTACAAGAGTGGCAGGCCTTAAATATGGGTTTGTGCACTACCTGGTGGCGTTAAGGTGGTGAGTCAGTCAACCTCTTAAATGCGGGTTCTGAACAAGGAATTGGCAGAAGGTGGCAATTTTCAATGCAGAAGATACTATTACTAACCCAGCAAGCAAGAAATGGAGACAAGAAGGGTAAAGGTTGTGTTGGGATGGTAAGAAACAAGTGAGGAAGAATGAGTGGTTGGTGATGAAGAGGGTTGAGTTTGGAGGATCGAGATCTGACAAAAAGGAAGTACACCTGAGAGAGTAAACTTGGAAGATGGAGGCGTGCTTGCTTGGAACTCGATTAAAAGAAACAATAAAAAAATGAAAAGAGAGCAATGGGAAGGGAAAGGAAAGGAAGAACTGCTATGATAACTCTTTCGTTTATTCTTCACAATCACATACATAGACGTTGGTTTCGCTTCTCTTATAGTCTCTACTTCATCTCTCTCTCTTCTCTGTATCTTTCTGTCTCCACTCTATTAAGATTGGTTGGTGCCTCATGTTTCTGTACGAGGATCACTGTCTCTCATGGTAAAAACAAAAATTACAAATCATTTTCTTTTACTTCATATTTTTCGTGTATTTGAATAAATGTGTTTGCGGAAAATGAAAACAAATACACTGTCCTGAGAAAAATATATATATTTATTTGGCTATTTTTAAAACGAATCATGTCGATAGTTTTTCAGAAAACATGTTAATAATGTTGTTGGCTGTTTAAGATTTTTGTTTTTTTGCCGTTGTATAATTTACAAAAAACTAAAATGATACTTTTTTTTAGAGAAGAGAAAATATAAAATAATTCCCTGTAAAAAAGATTAATGTACTGATATAAAACAGATGAATAACCATGGATTAAAAAGATAAATAATTGATTACTTTCTTAAAAATTAAAAAAATTATAAACACTAATACGTTTTTCTCTTAATCATAAAACACTAACGGTCAAAATACTCAATATATAGTAACGATGAAAAACTTCGTTTTTCATTAATGTATTTAATAAAAGCAAAATTAATATTATCATAATGAACATATTAAATGAATATCATTTTCATTATTGTCCTCATGTAAACACGACTAATTTAATTAACTGTTTTATTTTGTAATTATTAATTCAAAATTGAAACACCATATATAACACTTTGTGTTACTGAATGTAGTATACCATGTCTGTGTAGAGAAGCTTTATTTATTATTTATTTATTTATTCAACAAAGTGCCACACTTTCATGAAGATGACAACCCACACAATCAAACTGAGTTCCTAATTAAAAAAATGTTTACTAGTTCAGAATGAATATAAAAATATTTGTTGTTTCTGTTTTTAAAGCTTTTAGCACATTTTTTTTATAACTTCAGATAACTCAATTAGTACAATATATTAATGGTCAGTTTTTTCTTTTAAACAAAATAAGATAAATTAATCTAGCATCGTCTTGATTTGAATTATATATAATTTTATTAAGTGATATGAACCATCACCACTTTATATCCATCAATATCAATATAATAATATTTAATTTAAATGTATATATTAATATGTGCTTTTTTTAAATAAAAAAATAAGTTGTCTTAATTTATGTATTTATTTATGTTAGACAGAGTGATATAGTGAATTTGACTCACTATTATAATTTTAAATTATTTGTCATTAGTTTGTTCGATATTCGTTATAGAAAAATAATTTAATATTATTTTTAATATGTGGCTTTTTAACAAATCTTTAAATATGTTACTTCTTTCTTAATCTATAAGTGTTTTGTTTTACTTTTAATCTTTATAAATGCTTTTTTTATTTTGACCTCTTCAAATATATTACTTTTTTTGTTTTTAGTTGCAAAATGTATATGTTACTTTTTTATAAATATATTACTCTTTTTTACTTTAATATCTGATTACACTATATATTTATATGACAACTTACCATACCATCAACATTAATAATTTAACAACTTTATTAATGTAAATAAGATGGCATATCATCTAAGTAACATCAACATGTTAAATTTAATGGGTAAATTTAATTTTGTTTTGATATATGGAAAATTTCATAATTCGGAGAATTAAATTAAGATGTCAGATGCACAATTAGAGGGAGCTTCTATAGATAATTGTTAAAGCATTATGATTAGTTTTTAAATTGTTATTCTCCTTTTGTTGTTGAGCTAGTCTAATTTCAAGCATTTTTTTTAATCTATCGTTTAAAAACAATTAGTCTCTTGACTTTATTATGTTAATTTATTAAATGTATAAGTAATTAATTATAGTTTGAATCAATTTCAAAGTCAAAATTACTGACATTATTACTTGAGGAACTCAAAATCAACCATAAGATTACAACACAAGTTTTCCCTACAATAAAAACATTAAATAAAAACCAATTTTTAGATACCAAAATAATTAATTACAATATTTTAAAAACTAAAAAAAATTGATTTCTAAATTAGTTTATATTATTGTTAGATAGTTTATAGATTGATATCTAATTAGTAACAAAGGTTTTAACTACTAATTATATAGATTATAAATTTGGTAACAAAAACTTTTGTTGTTAATTATATACCAATTTAGAAACCATGTAACAATAATAGAAACTAATTTAGAAACTAAAAATTTATTTAGTTCCTAAAATGTTCTATAATTTAGTCACTATAGCAACTAATTATTTTTTGTTTTTAAGATTGATTTCTATTTCATGATTTTCTTGTAATGTTTTATTTTTATTATTTTTACTTTAAGTTCCTAAAGGAATTTTGTTTTTTTATGCTATGTATGTTCTATTCTTTTTTCAATAAATTTTTAGTATTTTTCTATTTAATTTCTTGTTTCACAATGAACAATCAAATTTCAGTTTTAACTAATAACTAATAAATTTTAAAGTTGATAACTAAAATTTTGATAATTAATTATATATCAACTTATAAACTATTTATTAATAAAAAAATATATTAGATACAAATAAATATTTTAGTATCTAAAATAATATCTAATTAGTTAATATAGTGACTAATTCTTTTTTATTTCTAAAATTAATCTTTATCTAATAATTTTCTAGTACTGTTATGACATATGGTGTATCACAAGATAATTGATTGTGTTTTAGTACAATAGAATATTTTATTCTAAAATAATTTTTAAAATGTTTTAAAAATATATAAAATTAATATATAACTCACAATCATTAACATATGAAAACAAATAACAATTCATAATAGGAGTTACAAAGAGAATCGATCAGTCAACCCAACAAACTTGAAACAGATAGAATAGATTGACGAACGGGCAGATTAACCGGATATAATTTTTTAAATAAAAATAAACAAAATTTAAAAGTTAACTTTGTGTAGCGTATTATTTAACACATATATAATAGTATTGGTATTGTAACTTAAATAATTAATATTTATAAATTATTTTTTAACTTTGTGTTATGACATATGGTGTATCACAAGATAATTGATTGTGTTTTAGTACAATAGAATATTTTTTTCTAAAATAATTTTTAAAATGTTTTAAAAAAATATAAAATTAATGTATAACTCACAATCATTAACATATGAAAACAAATAACAATTCATAATAGGAGTTACAAAGAGAATCGATCCGTCAACCCAACAAAGTTGAAACAGATAGAATAGATTGACGAACGGAGAGATTGACCGAATATAATTTTTTAAATCAAAATAAACAAAATTTAAAAGTTAACTTTGTGTAGCGTATTATTTAACACATATATAATAGTATTAGTATTGTAACTAAAATAATTAATATTTATAAATTATTATTTAACTTTGTGTTATGACATATGGTGTATCACAAGATAATTGATTGTGTTTTAGTACAATAGAATATTTTTTTCTAAAATAATTTTTAAAATGTTTTAAAAAAATATAAAATTAATGTATAACTCACAATCATTAACATATGAAAACAAATAACAATTCATAATAGGAGTTACAAAGAGAATCGATCCGTCAACCCAACAAACTTGAAACAGATAGAATAGATTGACGAACGGGCAGATTGACCGGATATAATTTTTTAAATAAAAATAAACAAAATTTAAAAGTTAACTTTGTGTAGCGTATTATTTAACACATATATAGTAGTATTGGTATTGTAACATAAATAATTAATATTTATAAATTATTTTTTAACTTTGTGTTATGACATATGGTGTATCACAAGATAATTGATTGTGTTTTAGTACAATAGAATATTTTTTTCTAAAATAATTTTTAAAATGTTTTAAAAATATATAAAATTAATGTATAACTCACAATCATTAACATATGAAAACAAATAACAATTCATAATAGGAGTTACAAAGAGAATCGATCCGTCAACCCAACAAACTTGAAACAGATAGAATAGATTGACGAACGGGCAGATTAACCGGATATAATTTTTTAAATAAAAATAAACAAAATTTAAAAGTTAACTTTGTGTAGCGTATTATTTAACACATATATAATAGTATTGGTATTGTAACTTAAATAATTAATATTTATAAATTATTTTTTAACTTTGTGTTATGACATATGGTGTATCACAAGATAATTGATTGTGTTTTAGTACAATAGAATATTTTTTTCTAAAATAATTTTTAAAATGTTTTAAAAATATATAAAATTAATATATAACTCACAATCATTAACATATGAAAACAAATAACAATTCATAATAGGAGTTACAAAGAGAATCGATCAGTCAACCCAACAAACTTGAAACAGATAGAATAGATTGACGAACGGGCAGATTAACCGGATATAATTTTTTAAATAAAAATAAACAAAATTTAAAAGTTAACTTTGTGTAGCGTATTATTTAACACATATATAATAGTATTGGTATTGTAACTTAAATAATTAATATTTATAAATTATTTTTTAACTTTGTGTTATGACATATGGTGTATCACAAGATAATTGATTGTGTTTTAGTACAATAGAATATTTTTTTCTAAAATAATTTTTAAAATGTTTTAAAAAAATATAAAATTAATGTATAACTCACAATCATTAACATATGAAAACAAATAACAATTCATAATAGGAGTTACAAAGAGAATCGATCCGTCAACCCAACAAACTTGAAACAGATAGAATAGATTGACGAACGGACAGATTAACCGGATATAATTTTTAAAATAAAAATAAACAAAATTTAAAAGTTAACTTTGTGTAGTGTATTATTTAACACACATATAATAATATTAGTATTGTAACTTAAATAATTAATATTTATAAATTAAGTTCTAATTATTAATGATATAAAAATAATTTAACATACAAAGATAATATTTTTTTTATTTAAACATTAATTATTTAATTAAATATCTAAAAAATATTTACACAATTAAATGTGTTTATATATATATATATATAAGAAAATAAAAGATAATAAAATTATGAAAAAGGGCTAGTACATGAGATGAATAAATATTTAGTTGGAATTTGACAATAATTATTGTTATGTTTATTCATTTAAAGTGTATAGTGTGAGGTGTTAAGAACATATGTGTTGTTTTAGAAGTGAGATAAATATTAATAATATGTTATGTATAAGATAATAATTATTGAAAAGATAATGTTATTTTGTGCATTCATAGAATAAGCATAAAGTTACGAAGTTTTATAGATAGAATATTCAAGATTTACTGATAGTTTGAATTATATAAATGTTGGTATCAAAGTGATGGAAAGTTGATTGAGAAGAATTTTGTTACTTATTTGAGGTGCTTGTGCCGGAGTTATTTTTATATATCTTAAGTGTTATATGGATGAATTATGACAAAAAAATTAAGGGATTTTCCTATGATAATTCAAACACCAAATATTTCATAAAAAAATAAGGTTACAAAATAAATAATAAACATGTTTTTTTAATTTTTTAAACTTATAATAAATTAAAATCACGTGATATAAAAAAATTATTAATATTTCTTTTTGTGATTTTACACCATTTAAACTTAAAGTAAGATAATTAGCTCGGATATATTTCAAGTGATTGCAACCTGTCTTGTTTTATTCGCTTTAAATTTTGTTGTTACATAAAGTATTTGGTATTTTGTTAGTGTTATTTTTCACTCGTTACCATTAGTTATAAGTATTTGGTATTTTAAATTTGTAAGATAGAAATAGAATTAATAACTATTTTTTATATTACATATAGTTTTAGTATATTCTAATTAAGAATTCTGAAATTATAAACATATTATATTTTTTTGTTTTTAGAGATAAAATATCTATTTACGATATAAAAAAAATCAATTATTTTACATTTATCAATTTATATTAATTTTATGAAATAAATATTTGGATTTTCTGTTCATTTCGTAAGCTACCAAACCTTTTTAAAGTGAGAGTTATAATTTTTTAGTTAACTTCGAGTTGACAGATCAACTTACTTGGTTCTCTTTTTTGGTGGGTTAATGGTGAAACAGACCAAAACGGTCTTGTCCCAACTCTATTTTTTTTTTCTTTTCTTATTTTCATCTTTTGGTGTTGAATTAGGATTTATTTCTGATTACAGAATTAAATCACATTAACATTATGTACTTTCTCACAAAAACTCAAATTAATGGGTGTTTTTTTTGTTTGTTTTTAAAATGAACGTTGAAGCAATAATTTTTTTACTGTTAATATACTCATATAGTCTCTCGTTTCATATTAATGAGAGAACGATTTGGTATGCATTTGTTTACGTATAATCATTTGAAGAACATAATCATAACAGCAAAGTTTAAGTCTCGGTTAAGTTTTATAGTTTATAGATAAAATATAGATCAAACATTATAACTAAATAATTATTTGTATTTTTCTTTAATAATATTTTTTTATAGGATAATAAATGATTGTTGTTACTTGATAGGTAAGTCTACCTGTTCTTAAATTGCATAATGATGCTTAATATAAAGAAAATTATTTAAAAAATAATAAAAAACGGATTAAAGAATGAATATATTTCGTTATTTTAATGAATAAATTGTAAAATGTTTTAAATTATATATATATATATATTTGAATTTTAAAAGACAATATAAAACATAAGCATATTTATGTTTTTATTTAAATTTTTAAATATAATTTCATTAATAAATAAAATATGTATTTATTTATATATATTACGATAAGATTATAAATTCGTGTTTAAAAGTAGGCATGTATATTAACAGGCATGATAACAGATAATTTAGTAGATCTAACAACTATCACTAATATAAACTCTAAATGAGTATACCATAAAAGAAGAATTGATTCTTAATTAATAGATCTAAGTTTGTTAGGAATTAGTTTAGGATAATATTGAAGAAAAAGGAAAGAAGAAAGAAAAATGAAGAGAAAAGAAAAGAAAGAATGAAGTAAATTAAGATGGTGAGTGGTTGGAGGGACCATGGTGAGTGGTTCACTCGGTTAGTAACTTTTCCATAATATGCTCCTTGTCTCCCTTTTCCTCTTACTCATCACTCATAATTTCCTCCATTCCTCCAATCTAATTAACTTGTTCTTTTTTATAACAAAATTTATTAGCATTATCCTCTTCCATTTCCATTTTCTGTTCACCCTATCAAATCCCATCCCATCTCATATCAGTGGAGGACTTAACAGAATCTCAGATCATTAGCTAATTCCCCACTTAACTCATCCCTCCCCTTCCCTTCTCCTTTTC
Organism: Phaseolus vulgaris; assembly: GCF_000499845.2. Classification (NCBI taxonomy): domain Eukaryota; kingdom Viridiplantae; phylum Streptophyta; class Magnoliopsida; order Fabales; family Fabaceae; genus Phaseolus; species Phaseolus vulgaris. The sequence goes on from NC_023752.2 coordinate 57,525,258, forward strand.
CTATACACCCATATGCATCCTCTGTAACTATCATCTTTTCTAGCTACTAACACCTCAAATCAAGGAATATAACTAACCTATCAACATTTTTTTATATATATTTTATCATAATCTTATCCGTATGAAATATATCATTTTTTTTATTAAAGAATCTAATCTTATTAAAAATTATATATAAAATAGTTTAAATACATGTAATTGTTCTAATAAAGGAAGATGTATCTTAAACTAGAACATTCAGTTTAGTCATAAATAGTAGTTTTCAGTCAAAATGTTCTATCTTCTCGAGGGTCGGTCTCCAGTTCCATTCCATAATTAATCTCTATCCAACATATCTAATTCATTTTTGTGATTAACGTCCTTCCTTCTTTATGAAAAGTAAATTGGACGTTTTCGCTACACAAATGGGTTCAGTCTATGACCTCACAACCCTCTAACTCAGACATAAATCAATGAGACTAATAAGTTCGTAATCATTGATTTGCAAAGATTAAGACCATTTCGCCACATAATGAGCTAGACTCATAATCTCACATTAATATTTAATGTTCTAAAATGGAACTCTTTTGGTAATCCACTACAAGAAAAACATTAACTAGAAACTAATTTTAGAGAAAAAAAAATAATTAGTTGCTACAGTGATTAAATTAGAGAACATTTTAGAGACTAAAAAAATTATTAGTTTCTAAATTAGTTTCTATTAGTAATAATAGTTTCTAAATTGATATCTAATTAGCTACCAATGTTTTTGCTACCAAATTTAGAATCTAAATAATTGGTAGTTAAAACATTGATGGTTAATTAGATACCAATTTAAAAACTATTTATCAATAATAAAAATTAATTTAAAAATCAATAATTTTTTTAGTCTCTAAAATAGTCACTGTAACAATTAATTATTTGTTGTCTCTAAAATTTGTTTTTATTTTCTTATAGTAATCTCATATTAATTAAAGATAAAAAAGTTATAATATATAAGTGAATGTAAATATCATATGTTTTACTTTATTAAGTTACAAAGTTCACTTTTTATAAACTCAAATAAAAATTTAAATAAACTTGATATAATAAAAGAAGTTTGTAACATTCCACATAGAGGGAATGCTGAAAAGAAAGTGTTGTATCTTTTACCATATTCTGTTGTTTGGTTAGTTAGAAGATAGGAAAGTACCGTACTAAGAAAGCGTACGTTAACCGTATAGGAGACGCGTGATAAATTATGAGGAAGTGTATAAGGTTCCAAAAATAGATGAGTTAGGAGTGACAATAATGAAAGTATGTTAGGTAAGAACGCATTAAAAGAAGCTTCAACCTTATCTTTATTTTCCGTAAAGTTCCAAGCTAAAGACTATAACTACATGTATGTTTGGTAAACATTGCGTCGATTCAAATCAACACGCAAGTTTACTCTCTGTTTAATTCTATCTTTTTGTCCATTATCACACTCTCCATGCAAAGAGACAAGTATTCTATGGTTAGAATCAATATCACAATTTTTTATACTTAGGGTGTTTGCATAGCCTAGTTACTACTTACTAGTTACTAGTTACTAGTTAGTCACCCCTAACTAGAGGGTTCAAGCAGGAAAATTATGATTGGAAGGAATTTTTTAGGGTACCCCACAAAGGGGGAAAATGATGTTAATTGAAATAGCAACCAAAAGGAAAATATTGGATTTATTTGGCTTTTTCAGTGAAAGGCTCTTTTTGAATTTCATCCCTTAAACAACAATTATACGTGCAAGCTTCCTTTACTTTTTGGGGGGCTAAACCACAATTTTCTCTCACTTTCCGTCTTCAGCATCGACTTTATTAAGATCAGAAACAAGGATCCTAGGTTTATGGTCTTAGTCCCCACAATTAAGTTAAATTAAGGGCTCAATCATGCATTCTATTAATATTTTGTGTAATGTAAACAATCATGGTGAATAGAATATATACGTTTTGAATTCGTCTAAATATGCTGTTAAATTCCTTTTATGGTTAGACTTGAAAACTTGTAGTGGGATAATAATGAATGTAGGACCAAGAATTATAAATGCTAAGCATGGAACTTTGTATATTGTGTATCTCAATTCCAAATCCAAAGCCACTTAACATTCTTCTAAGTGCTGAATCCCATCATTAAGAATGCTTGCCCAACAATATTATTGCTTCTTCTCTTCTGCTGGATGCAGTTCAGTTCAGATTCATGAAAAACAACTTTCATTTTGTTTTTTTAAGTGAGATAAATTTATATATTTCTATAGAAATTTTGAGTCTGGAATTTTTGTTGATAAAAAAGGAACATGGTACTGAGTATGCAGATTTTTAATGTCATTGAATCCTTTTTGTTCTTGGAAGGGAGAGGGTGGAAATCTCTTTCATAATAATGTTTAATGTGGATTGACTGCATCATTTTTGTTGCAGCAGCATGGCTGTCGTGTAATCACTGCTTTACTGATTTGAATTCGATGGGTCCTACGATGTGGGATCCCAAAGATTATGGGGTTTGGGCCCATTCATCATTGCCATAATTGGTTTGATTATTAGGAGCTGTTTAATGCATAAAAAAAGGGAAGATGCATATGACAGAGAGAGAAGAGAGAGATCTTCTTGAATGCAGAAGAGTTGATAGAGTACCAATCCAAAATAGTAAGAACCATTTTATATTTATTTGATATCACAAAAGGAAAAGTGGGAATGTTGAGAGTGAAATGTATATATTATTTACAGTACAGTTTACTTATATCACAAAATAGTGCTGAAAATTAATTTGCTAAAATAGTATATGAATGCGTAAAGAATAAAGATCAAAACCCTTTACCATTGTCACTTTTACCTATTGTCCTATTCAATTAAACAAAAGTATCAGTTGCAACACTTTTTGAGTGTGCATATCTACACAGTTATATGTATGGGACTGAACTTGAGAATGGAATAGAATTTTATAGGTAGGGTTAGTGGAACTCAATTTGCAACCATACGTTTAACTGTGCAGATTTGTGAATCAAAATTGTAGAATTAGTATCACATAATCTGATAGATATAGGAGGTTCTGGTTAATTTTTCTTTTTTTTTTTGTTGCTTTGAAACTATTGCCCCATCTCAAGGATAGATGATTTGTTTAAGGAATTATTATTCCGAGAGCAGATTTTGTTGCCAATGTGATGGAGAATCTTAGCATTACCTGCATTCAAACTGAAGCGGTGAAGGAGATAACCTAATACACTATTGGAAGGAGAATAAGAATAATGTCACTGTTTAAATGTTTGAAATCTTGGTCTTTTTTTATATAGTTTTTTTATTCCTTTCATAAAATAGCAGTACCAAACCAAACTACTATAACCTTCATCAGTACAAATTATTAGAGTTGCTAAATATGAAGCGTGTCGGTAAGAAGCGTGTCGGTGTCGGATACTCGTATCAGACATCGACACTCGTATGACACTTGTAAAACACGTATCCGTGAAGTGTCTAATTCAAAAAATATTTGTTGGATTTATGATAATTCTAATACGGTTCTAACATAATTTTAAAAAGGAAAAATACATTAATTTTCTAAAAACTCAAACTTATTGTATAAATTTTTATTATAATTATAAAAATAAAAAGTAAATCCTTTTGAATCATTAATGAAAAACATCTTTCTGTTAAAAAATAATTTGTAACATACTTATACACATAAACCTTTATTGTCAATTTATATAATATATAAATTTGTGTTCCCATATCCTACATTTTAAAGATTATACGTATCTCCGTGTCATATCAGTCCTTCACATTCAAAAAAAAGTAATTTTGTATGAAGTCATAGAGAAGTAACTTAGTTTTTCACCACTTTGGCAATAATAAGTTGATTTAACAATTGACTTTGATAATTAGCAGTCAGTTTAATGCTTACCATTATGAAATTTATGACCAAATCGATCGATTTCATCATGTTAGAGAACAAATTCATTGATTGTATCAATTTTAAGGATTCAATTAAAATGCATTTACACTGTGAAGATCCTTTACACTGTGATTTAATACATAAACAAATACTTCTGATACACTAAAATGTGGATCATGCAGGTCGGATCGGGCGATGAGGGAAGTTAATAAAATTGCTTCAGGTAGAGTTTCACGTCTCTTAAGAAAATGATTGTCATAATGATTCATGATACTACTAGAGTAGAGTGAGTAACTTTTTAGTTACGTGATTAGGTCTAAACCATTAAACAAAAGCTAGTCTTTCTAATCGCTATACAGGGGAACATCATGAAGCCATTTTTTTCTTGGTGCAGCATTATTATTATAATTGTATGGTAGCACCAAAATCAAGGAACGTTTACGTCAAATTTGACATGCATGTGAAACACAAAGTAGGCAAATTCCATCAAATAATAAAGAGTCATAACACAGCAAGTTCTGGGTCAATTTCCCACTTGAAATCCCACCACAATCAGTTGTTTCACACTTTTACTCCATGCATGCTTCCCCTGCACTGCAATTCATATGAATTATGGCAACTTTTTGGTACTTTGTCCACAATAATATGTGAGGGGTTGGCCTTTTATCTTCTGAATTCATTTTCTCATGTGTCTTCTACTCTGCTTTATAGTGGGGGATCTAACAAGCATCACTTTCAAGCACTGCCCAAGGCTATGGCTCTCTAGGTTTTCAAGGAAGATTCCGCTGAGTTAGACTCCTAAGCCTAATTGATGGACACCCATCACCAGATATTAATCCTATCATTGGAACAAAGGCATGAATTTTTAGCCACTGCTGGTTGCCATCATGCCACTCAACTCAGGCCAGAATTGATTGAGGGGACAATAAAGAGTTGTGAAAAATCAAATCATTCTAAAAAGTTCACATTTATCTTTGCTTAAAAGATGTGAGCGGAAATTTAAGTACTAGTGGTAAATCAAAATTACAATAATCACTCTGATGTGAAGCTAGTTATTTGTTATTATGGACAGACAGAATAACTCAAAACAGAAACCCCGTTCAAATTGCCAAAGTAAAAGTGGTTTCTAGGGTTCTTTATTTGACACTGAGACTAACAGCAGTTTTAGAAGGATTGAAGGGAACTTAACTAAATGTTTTTCTTGATTTCAAAGAAGATCAATCAAAAACTAACTCTCCCCTTGAAATATTGTTAGCTCCTTTGTTGTGAGTGTATGATCAAGGAGGGCCTAACTGCACCTTTTTTTCTTCACCCGGAAATTGGACCAGACACTGCACTTTTTTTTTCACCTGGAAATTGGACCATACACTAAAGCACACATCTGTTGACTATTCAGAGATCACATAATCTATTATAGGTAGTTATGCAAAGCATGTAGCGTCCTTGTCCTCAACTAAATTAGTAAATAATGTGCTGCGCATAAAGTTAGAAGCAGAGGTGTACCAAAAGTTAGAAGCATAAGGGACGAGAAAAGAAACAGAGAAAGCGATGAAGAATATGAAGTTTTCTTGATGGGTATAATCAACATCAGTCCTTGCTCCAAGGCAAACATTTTACTTGTACTTTTGGATCAATACTTCTATTATATGCACCTTTATCATTTTTTTACTAACAAGTCCATAATAATATTAGAAGATTTGATTGAATAAATAATATATCAACGATTTAATAACAGTTCAACGGTGACCCTACATTCCAGTATTATTCCATAACCACTAGTTGTTGTATATAGATTCATTCAACACGAAATAATAATACACAGGCAACACGTTACCCCTAATGATAGTTACCATTAATTTTTTCTAATTTAATATATCAATCATATATGCAGAATTTTAGTCAACTTTGTAAATTTGAGGGAAAAAGCCATGTGAGTTGATGTTTATTGGAAGTGCTTTATATAAGAAAATGAAAGTCTTGAAGCTTGCATACCTTGAACCTGTGCGTGGCCTTTTAAAGTGAAATGCGCCTGATATCGTAACAGATTATGATGGAACGTATCAAAGCAAAACGAAAACTTAAGAGCGGTCATGTACACGTGCTATCACCTTTAAGTCCCCTGTCATGTACACTCCCATTTACTATCTCTGCATGTCATCAAAATGCTTAGGCTAAGCTTGGGACTATTTCCCTATCTTTTTACCTCTACTATTTTGATCAAAGTGGAATTTATAAGGACATGAATTCAGATGCTAGAAAGAGAAGGATTCTCATGGTCTGCCAAATCATGTCAACTTGGGCTAGTAAGATTGACTTCAATTTTTTTGCCTTTTGCATGCTTACTGTTACTCAAGGATGCTTGAGTGCGAATCAGTGACCCACTAAATTTTCTTTGAATATCAACAGTTGGAACTCAGGACCTCAATCTGACTACACTTCAAATCCTTATTTTCTTTTCCTTTTTATAACGTAATATCTTTGACCAAACTAGACAGGTGGCGGCAATCAACAGAAACTAGTTAAACCCACTTAAAATCTGGCATGAAAAAGGAGATTCTTAGCAATAGCTGCAGAATGAGTTAGTGGATTCCCACCCAACATTTACATAACCTTCTTTTTAAGTTTGGCTGCATCCTTATCTATGTAAAGCAAAACATCCTCATGTGAATAAATTAGTGCATTATCTATGAAGAGTAAAGACTGCTATAACAAAAAGCGAGAGAGTAAACATTACACGAACACCACTTTGAAATATTAAATCAGTTAAGAAAGAATCTGTCTTTAACCCACAAGTACCCGAAAAGGATTCAAAACAGGCAAGCCGAAAAATTTAGCACATGCAACCACAAAAACTATATTGCAAACTTCACAAATAATATCGAAGTTACCCTGAAACATATTGAAGATCTTTGATATGCCAATGAATAAAAAAAATTTAATAAAAAATAATTCTATCTGGCACATAAAACTTGAACAAATCAATTATGATATTACAGTATCAAAAGGCTTACATGATCAGGTAACTGAACAAAGACTTCTGGTATGCTACCATCAATTTGGTAACTCGTCCACTACAGTATCTAGAAACGGGATATTTTCTTTCTCCCTCTTAATTGCATCTCAGAAAATCTCTCACTTTCCATAAAATATTGTGAATCTTAATCAGTTGCCAAACACTCGTATATTTCTTACTCAATCTGCTTGATTTGGGGTGTGAACGAAGAACGAAAATTTTAATAACACCTATAATAACATCAAAGAATATGGGAATGTAAAAAGTTTACAGATAACGGAGCTCTATTTACATGCAAATAGAATACATCCGCACACTTTGCTGCTCTTGTAATTTTGCCTCCACAGAAGAACGAAGACAAATCCAAGCCGTGAAGTAAAACTTCCATGTTAGCACGTGCAAATATATTACGCCACAAAGAATATGAAGATCAGGAGGAAAAGTATCAGAACGGCAAATATCTTTATTAGAAGCCACCTATTTGATGATATTCGGTTGAGATGCCTCAATAAGGAACTGTGAGCTCCTTCAACATTTGCCAATGACTCATCCATGTTGTCATCAATCCTGCCCGTGCAAGTTAGACAGATTTAATGGTAATTGCTAAAAGAACATGAACATCTACAGCTTCGCATACAATAATATTGTAATTTAATCTTTTAACACGTGTCAAAACCATAAGTGGAGGGAAAAAATCAGTACACTGTAGTAACCTAGGTGCCTAATATTTAAGTTAAAGGAGGAAACCTGATAGCAAGCTCCCCTTGATGAGCAACCATTGTTGCCAAATGCGAGAAAATCCCACTAAGTTCTGTGATGGTAGATTCCACATTGTGCAGAGCAGTTGATCTACTTTGAGTATAGTTTTCTTGCCGAGGAACAACCTGCTGCACCATAGACATTTCCATTTGCTGAGATGGAGTGTTGTCCACAGCCAACCTTCGTCTGTATCAGCAATTTAACAAAATTTTGTATCTTAAGTCAGAAAATGCCTACATCCTAGGCATGACTAAAATATTTAAGCTATTCATACCCCAAAAGCAACACCTCAAGAATCAAAGGGTAAAAAGTTACCGAAGAATTACTCCCTCCCTTCCTTTTAGTGTCTTTTAACAATTTTATGTAGAAACCAAAAATGTAATAGATATGTCTCAAGAATCAAAGGGTAAAAATTTACCCCTTCTCTAACTAATTCTCATTCCCTCCATAACTGGGCCCCACTCTCTTTCTCCTAGTGTAGACTTGCCATATTCTAGGCCTTTCAGTTTTCTCAAGAATATTAGGCCCATACGCACCTTATTGATGTCTAGGAGTCCTATCATGTTAGGAGAAGATTTGAGATTGTAACAAGTTCTAAATTGAATGGCCACATCAAATAATTGTCTTTTGTGGGCGTTTCGGTAAATGCCCGTCAATTTATGTAAGCAAATTATCAATGACAGACATCTAAACATCAAAGATATTCAAAGCTTTAAACAGATGTTATGCTACTTGTTTTAGAAAAACTACAGGGGAATACTGCCAAGTAAATTACTCATAGTAGGTGGCAAGATGTTCGTTAAATTAAACTCAATCCAATTAAGATACAAAAACCTTGCATTAAGAACTAAAAAATAGACATTTAAATATTTATTGTTTTGAGTGACTTCAACGGTAAACTTATGACAATCACCAATCAGATGAGTTGTGGATTCAAGAGACAGTGTACAGAAAATAAGCATTAATAAGTTTACAATTGAATACTGCGAATAAATGAACCATATAAAATTTAAAAAAAAAAACTAATAAAAATAACTTTTACTAAACAAATGATTATTCTTGTTGGGCTAGAAGTTTAATTCGTTTATTTATACAACACAGAAAAGACTTGTCAAGCCCACCAAGAGAGAGAAGGGTGTTCAATTAAGTTTGGACCAGAAAAGAAATCCATGCCCTGCCTGTTTGACATAGCCTCCCCTGTCGTGGGAACCTAAATGGTTATCCCCAAACCACAAGCATTATCAGGTTAGCAGTGAAATGGTGTACCAATGTTGCAAGCTATTCCCTAGTGTATTTGGGCATGCTTGTACTGGAAAGAGGGAAAGATTAGTGAATGCCTTGTACCCAATGCCCATCAACACATAACTACATACTCAAAAGAATTAAACAATAAACACAATCGGAGATTTTTAGTCCGTGAGGACCAAATGACAGCCACTTGTTTTTACATGAAGTTATACTTAAAGGACAATTTTTTATTTTTTAGTTTACATAAAATTATGATATATAGAAATGTGAAAGAGGCAATTTTATCTTATAGCTTTAAAAGGAAATTTCGACAAACCTTAGTTGATTGCTAACAGGAGCTCCATTTGATGGTAATCTGCATGAGATATATTGATATATATTATTTTTCAGCAATTAAACTTTTAGTGGTATATCATTTTTTTCATAAAATAAATATACACAAACCCAGCATTAATTATTTACAAATTGGGACGGGATTCAGAAGTGACTTCTTAAAGAAAGACAAATAAATAAATTACACAGTCAAACAACATTATAATTTATAAGCATCATCATTAAACAGAAAATTGTGTTATCACAGTTCATTTAGGCCACACACACATGTACAATGTCAAAACTTGTAACAATTACATTCCAATGATGCCCTAAAGCATGTTAGTGGTAGTAAAGAGAGAAATGGAAACAATTATGAAGTTAAGATATTTTAAGAATGTTCCATCAGGTTTGGCTGGTATTTACTGAGGCAACATACTGAAAGGAAGTTCGGAAAATGGCTAGTAAGGATAATTATCTCCAATCGTTTAAAGCACAGTTCAGAACTTTGGGTTTATGTGATTAGCATGTTCATAGTGCAATATTGAATAGAGTACCCTGGCCCTGGCCTTACATTATTAGGCTTAAGTGTTGAGTCTGACATTCAATTTTCTCAGCAAGGGGAACAGGGATCATCTATTAACATATGGAATATATTGTTCTGCTTCTCTTGACTATCACTGTTCCTATTAGTTATCCAGTGAAGAAAAATATCAAAGTTGTTAGACTATTTCTTTCTGCTACAAAATTTCATGATTTAGTATGTCATTGGGTGCATTAGGAAAGAAATTAAATGTTGATAGTTGGTAAATAAATATTGCTATAAAAATTGATATTTCAGTGGAAATATGGAATTGTAAACCATGTCAAAATGTATAATATTAAACAATAAATGGTCAGACTGAGAAATCCATAACACATCTAAGAATCTACCAGCATCCAAAATATGACAAGAGTATTCAAGAGCAAGAAACTTCTAAATTTTGAAATTTGGATACAGCAACAGCTAACTCCCAACTATTTAGAGAAGCATAGTAACAGTTAGCTCCCATCCCACAGGAGCCAGGTTTTTCAATTTGAACATTGAGACAAATTCCCTAATTTTATTTTACATTATGGAAGTTGGGAAGGATTATTCATGTCGTAGCATAATGAAAAATGTTAAAATTTAACTTGTTAGGGAAAGAAAAATTACTCACGCCGATTCTTGTTGCAGATTCTCATATGCATTCAATGAATTTGACCAAGGTGGCGGCTCAGTAGCCGGCTTTGGTTGATGCTGGAAAGGGTTCTCCCTTGATGCATTCTTGGAAAAAATCTGCTTCCTGCTCTCGTGAGCCTTGATATTCTGGAGCATACATGCACATGCACAATATTAATTACAAGGGAGAAAAAAATATAGTAAGTCATATGATAATTTTAGAAGCCCGGATACATCACACATTACAGGCAGCAGAGTAAGACAGAGTACGGGAAGTAGGGTATATAACACAGTATGGATATATAGAATTTTGGTTCATGTACTTTTAAATTGATGAATTTAGTCATTTGTAGAATTGCCTACATTTTCACAAAAGAACCATTAGCCATGTCCAGATAGTTTTGGTTCTATATAATTGCCTAATATTCACTACCTAACACTACCAGTGTCATTATGCTTCATTTCCATCATTGAGAAACAACATAGCTTCCAACTCTGTTTTATCAAGACACAAATTTGCTAATTAAAGTCCAGCATCATCAAGTGGCCTATTTGCATCTCCACGAACGTTCCATAACCTTGTCTCTCCTCTACTATATCTTAAATATTTCCTAGATAAAAGTTGAACATTAGTAGTATACCATAATGCACATAAACCAAATCCTATGACCTTCAGGAATCCATTGATCCATTGATCCATTGAGAGCCCAACGAGTCCATGCACCACTGCCAATACAAGATGAACCTAACCTTGGCTCAACCAAGGAGCAGCCCAACTTAAGAACTTGAAATGTGATGCCTGGATGTCAGTAGCCACAGAAGCCTTGCTGGATGTTAGTCACTGTCAAGTGCCACCCGTCCTGGGGTGCCAAATTGGTCTACATTTATACAAGGCAGGAAATGCCCCTGTGAAAAGTTAATGCTACCAAGGTTAGGCGACTTACACCCTGACAAGAGAACCACATTTCTTGCCGCTATTTCAATAAATGTCATCATACTGTTAGTATGAGCACCCTGGCGTGACTGTAAAAACAATAAGGAGATTACCAGCACAGTTGGTTGATAACATCAACTGACCCAGCCTTGTCTAACCTATGTCCCAAATGCTTTTAAATAGCTGAAATGTAGACCACAGTTTGGGTACGAGACTTTCTGCCTATACTTTGTTGGGCACTTACCAGTGCTGGACTACCCAGGTAGGTAGCAACCGCCGCGGCTGCGGCAAAAACATAAAACGGTGTTCATACTAACCATGGATAAAATGAAACATAGCATACACAATCAACACCTTCCACAACCTTGTTCAACCTAACATTTTCCAATCCCAAAAGGATTAACTATCTTTTTGCAGCAATATGTATATTAATCTCTCTCTACACTTACAGTATTCATTTACGACACTGGCAGTGGCATCATATCACATCCTATCATATTCTTCTAAACACAAGAAATTGTTTATTACCAATTTTTCAATGAAGAAAACGTTGAATCATGCATTTACTCAAAATAAATAAACAACAAAAAGTGTCATTGATTGACCAACCTCTGTCCTAGCAGTTAAGACATCTTGAAGATGCTTCGTGGCTCCCATGAGTTTGCTCTTCAAGTCATCACAAACCGCGGTTGAATGCACAATCCTATCCTGCGAGTAACTTCCGTCAGCCATGTCCATGTTCTGAATGGTTTGCAAATCGGAGAGAGCCGAATTCAGTGCCGTGATCTCGTTCTTAATCAGCGCAGTCAGCTCCTGAATCTCCACAGCCGGATCGTTGAACATGGACGATTTCCTCGCCAGCTGCGCGAGCCTCGCCACCTTCTGCGAGGTTTCGTGGATCCCCAACCCGATTCGTGAGGCCTTTCGGTTGAATTCGGATCTTGAATAGGAATCCTGAGAGGTGGAAGGAGCAGTCTCGGGTTGACGCGAAGGTGAGGTCCCTCCTCCGATCTTCTTGAGAGTCTCCGACAGTAACCGGAACTCCGACGTGCGGTCACGGTAAGAGGAAGCCATCGGAGACACGTCCGTTCGTTCCAATTCCAAGATATCATGAAGGATGTCATTTCAGTAGACACCTCAACTAACTGAGACCCACTACCATGCAACACTTTATTGGGCCTAGCCCACTGGGCTAATATTTCACACCCAGACCCAGTCCTGTCACTCATTTCAGACCCTTTTCTTTTCTTAGCGACGCGCAGCACAACACAGCCTCCTCAACGTCGCCGATCACCTTTCTTCTTCTTCTTCCTCCTCCTCAGCTACATCCTACGCAACTAACTACTTCTTCTTTGATTTTTGTTGCTCGTCTATTTCTACTATACTCTATATCATTTTTTCTCATTATCATTATCCTTGGAACTTGGAATCGGCCATGATTGATCAAGCATGTGGTAAACCACACTTTGTAATGGTGTTAGAAAAATTAGTTTTCTGAACTCGGTGGCTTAAAGTCACTCGTTATTAACCATAACAAATTGACGTTAAATATTGTAGAAAACTTCTCCTAAATACACAATATAGTATATAAGGAGTAACTTTTTTTTATCAAAGGCATACATCTAGAACAAACTTTCGACAAAATAGGTTGGACTACATAGGATACGAGAAGTATTAGGTAATGGAGCATACAAAGTGGAAACATTAGACGGAGGTTTGATCCCTCAAGAATGCTACAAATTTACATTTTTATTTTAGTTGATGTACATGTAGAAATACAAAGTACCACCATTTTTTCCTTAGTCTTTTATATTTTTTTTTCAAAGAATTTTATTGAGGTTGTATAATTCAATAAAATTATGTTAGTGAAATTTTCTTCAATTATTAAAAGGTTGATCTGACACGATGGATCGAACTTAGCACAACCAGATAATTAAGAAGTTGATCAATCAATCTCAATCAATCTCTACAAAGTCGAATTATTAAAAGGCTGATTGATCAGCTTTGACTTCGACATGATCAGACTATCAAAAGGCTAATAATTAGTCTCGACCTTGACACGGTTGGAACATTGAAAAGTTGAATAAGTAAAACATCATAAAAATATTAAGCTGTTTTTTCAATATTTTCTCAAATGAATTTTGCATTTTTAAACCTTAACATCTATGAGTTTAAGCCATGTCATAAATTAGACTTAGATTACGATATGGTTTATTTTCGATAGAAATGAGCAATTTAATGTTATGTGACAAAAAATCATTTCTCTCAATTCAAACAAACATCAAATGTAAACTTATTTATCTTATAACATAATGAAAGAACAAGACTTTAAAGCGATTAGACACAATTTACGAAAAAAAAATGTAGTAAATAAGATTTTAAAACACGAACAAAATTGATTTCTTGAGGCGTGAGTGATCACTGTCCATAAGGACTTATGCGTGATGTATTGCACAAGTCCCTCAGAAAACAACAAGAACATCTCGAAAAATTCTGAGGATCGTAACTAGCAAGCTACTCTTAAAAGAGTAAGAACACATGATCCCAAAAATATTTATAATAAAAGAAAGAGAAAGAATGAAGAAGAGAAAAGGGAGAAAGAATGCACTGTGAGTGATGATGTTGGAGCATTCTCGTGCCTCTTATTTTTATGCAAGGAAAGAAGCTCAAAAATCCACAAAAAGATGAGAGGGAAAGTGTTGTTCCAGCGGTTCAAAGATGACGTCGGAGACGTGCTGGAAAAGGTGAAAGACCACCTGAAAAGGAGAAAGACGTAGAAAAATCCAATCTTAAGGAGAAGATCCAAGAAAAAACTCAATCTCATAAAAAGAAAGGATTCCGTGGATTTTAATGTTGTTGCATTTCTGCAACATCTTTTTCCCAGTCTCTAGTCTCTGAAATTTTCTACAACGACAACATCTTCCTGAGCCTCCAAATTTTTTTTGCAACGGCAACATCTTAAGTTTGAGCGTTTGATTTAAAACAATATTGATGATCTAATGATTTCTTTCACATGGTTGTCTAAACGCCTTTTCATAAAATTAAATTGTTTTATTTCATAAGGTTGTCATAAATCAGTTTGTTCTAAATCTGTTTTCGTGGTTATCATGAACTGTTAAAATAATGAGTAAGGGCGATATATAAAACATAATAAAAGTAATCAGTAAAAAAAAGTAGCAACGCCATATATAAATCGGTAAATAGACAAAATGTCGAATAATGCAAAATACTATTGCACTTGGTCATTACAAAATCAAACTTAGAAAGTTGAAAGAATTTTCTAATAAAGCCTAAGTTTTTCTATTCTTTGACTAACTCCGTCGACCATCACTTTACAAGCATCCATGGCTGATAGGTCAAGGGTCGTGTTGAGAGTGAGTACTTTTTGAATGGCTATTTCCACTTCCTTAATAAGTAACATATTTGTAAGATGAAACATTAAAATGTTAGTATAAAAGGTACCAAATTCTGCTTCAAGAATCCGTTCAAAACTATCACAAAATGTTGGAAATCTCACGTCGATTAGAGATTAGGACATTCATTATATATAAGTAGGTGCAAACATCACTTCATGAGTCAGTTTTATGGGGTTGTGTTAGACTTAAAGTTTATTTTCTAATATAGTATCAAAGTCATTTAAAGTCTATCATAAGTAATATTTGTTGGGTCTATTGTGTCACCTGTTATCCACGCACGAGTTGTCACTCTCAGTTGTATTGGAGATCCCACGTCAACTAAAAATTAAAATATTAAATTTCAATTATATGAATTAAATGACTAAAGTTTTTTTTTATCGGCACACAAATGACTAAGTATAAGCTGTATATAACTTATAACTGTTATCTAATTTCGTTGGCGTGTTTTTTTTTTTAACTTTGGCTATCATTTTATCTCCTTAAATATATGACAATAGTTATGAATATATAAGAAAGACTTTTATGCAGTTTTGGGAGAAAAATAAGTTGAACTCCAAAAAGACGGTGACATTTAAGTCATCAACAACTATCTCTAGAAGTCCCCTTCTATGGGCTTTGGACACAGTCCATTCACCCACTTGAATTTTCTCCAAAAGATTATTCTCATTTAATATATATCTTTTTCAATTATCAACATTAATATACTCAAATCCCTTAATATTTTCCTATTGAACTTGCGAATGGCTGCTGACAAATGACAACTTTGAATACTTTTAAAAAGGTTAAATTTACATCATACAATTTTGTATACTCTTCTAACTATTGCTTCAATGATACTACTTTTAATTAAATGACAAAATATTTTAAAAATATTAATATCTTATCTTCGTCAAGTAAAAGCTTGTGCTAAAGAAAAAAAAAAGGAAAATTGAAAATAAACTGCTCTTGGGTTGCTTATGAAAAGGATTGTTGGTGAATCAAAATAAGAGATGTTATGCTGATGACGTTTGCATGAAAGATTAGACCAAAGAACTACTCTTATTTCTTTTTATACAGGCCATGCTTAAATAAAATCATTTATTTAACTAGTAGTTGATTTAAGTGCTGATCAAAATATCAAGAAAGAATGTTATTATATAATATAAAAATTGGTCTAATTTGGTAAAAAAGTATTCATATCCTATGAAATTGAGTTTGCTTTTTATTGGCTATGAGATTTTTTGTAAGGTTTAATTTGTTTTGTTTGTACTAATATTATATATTTTAAAATATACTTTATAAAATACTATCCAAATATATTAACATACAATTTATTTTATCATATCAATAAAATTTATCACAGACTTTTTATTTAAATTTTCTTCATTCAAACAATCTTATTTTATATTTATTTTTTCTTTAAGCTAATTAACAAATCCAAATGTTGATGAGAATGAAAAAATGTATAGTGGGTAGAGTTTTTTGGGCAGCATAGAATCCAATAACCATAAAAAGTAGAATGGGATGGAACAAGTGCATGCCACTATCTTCTTTTCTTTTTTCATGTCCTGTTGCATTTCCCTTTCCTTATTCTTTTCAAACCCAAATTTATCTAAAAGCATCCTCTTCACAACCCTCATATTCTACTCTATCTTTTTTCCTCTCTTTTTTTCATCTACAAATTCATCATCCCTAATATGCTTTTCATCTTATCTCACACTCCTCTTCCCTAATTTCCTTCCCCTTTCTCTATTACAATCAAAACCCACTTTTTCTTTCTTCCAATTCCATAACTAAAATATTGGGTAACCTTGTCAAAAAGGATCATTAGGAAAAATAGTATACACCATCATCCATTGAATGTCTCCTTCATCATGACCCTTTTAAGGTTTAGTCAACTAGGCTTATTTAAAAAAAAAAATAGCTTTTGACTTTTAAAGTCTTTTTTATTTAAATATGCAAGCTGGTACAAAATTTTAAAAACTTCTATTGGCGGTGACATGTTAATTTGTTAATAAACAATTTGATTTTAATAAAAATATTATTATTTAATATGCTATTATTAAAATATTCAACATTTCTTATAAGTATAACTATATAGAAAGTGAAATATGTTTTGTAAGTGTTAATTAATGACACGTAACCTTATGGTAAGTTTCAAAATATGCATGAACTTATTCCACAATAGCTATAGCTGGTTGTTTAGGTTCTCTTTAAATTATGTGGACACACACATAGCCACCGTTGACTATAGAAGTCAAACAAATACCCACCCCATCTTTGGGTGTATGTTCAACTTCCCATTATCCTCAACTATTTAGAAAGATAAATGGATCAAAATACCAATGACAATTCTTTGGCAAAGGGGGTTCATTTCATCACTTTGCTTCTGCTTTGAATATAACTAGTATTTTATTATAATTCTTTTAAATTACAATTCTCGTTATAAAACATAATATCATGTAGTTAATAAAAAAAATTAGATATAAAAACAATAATTAGAGATAATACAACTAAAAGACAAATTGATAAAATATATATAAAAAATTATAGATAAATTACTATAAATTGATAGACCGTGTTACAACATATAAAATTTTATTTAAAAATATAATATATTTATTATATATTTTTTATTTAAAATAATAACAAATAATATATATGTGGGTTGATGGGTCTGGATCCGATCATGTAATTAGTGGATCGTTGTTTGGACTCGATTATGACTTGATAACAACCTCAGTAGCCTGCGTCTGAGGTTGTGACATGTAAGGTGATGAGTATGGACCCAATCATGTAATAAGTAGATCGTTACTCGATCTATAATATCAGATGGTGTTACTTGACATACGTTAAGAATCCCAAATTAACTAATTTTAACTAGTCCTAATGACTCAATAAATACAGAATCAGAAAGAATATGTCCAAGTTTATCAATATATACGAAAGAAGTACCAACAAGAATATCATCTTTACACATTAATTGATGTGCACTCACTATTAACAATATTCAGATGTTCTAACATAAGGTAAACTATCCCTTCTGTCTGAAACTATATGTAATATATATATATATATATATATATAATTATTATTGTATAATTTTGAAATAATTATAAGAGTCTAATATCACACAATAATGTTGAATGGGACACCCATTACCCATGCTTGTCTTACTCTCCAAAACCAAAAAGAAGAACAATAATAATTAAAAACCATAGCTCTAACACACTTGAAAGGATGATGTTGAGACGAAAACATTAAATTAGTAGAGATAGGAAACAACATAATTAATAATATTGAATACTAACTGGTGTGGGACTAAGAAGATTGAAAAGAAAGTGGTGATGAATGAAGGGGTAGCTAGTGTTTAAAATCTAGACATCTAATCTTGTTTAGCCGACTAATGATGTCAATGTTTATTTATTTGTCCCAACTCCAAAGGGACTTCTAACTATTAGGTTATTTGTTGAATTATGAGGAGTCCTTGGGTAGAAGGAAAGAGGAATCTTGTGAAACTAGATTCCCTCTACTCTACTCTACCCTATATATTACAATTGTTTCAACTATTTTATTATATAATATTTTTTAAAAGATCTCATTTACCTATTTTTTATCCTACCTTAAATAAAACCACTCACACCTTTTTAAAAATTAAAATAAATATTCACATATTTTAATTTTTAAATAAAATGACATTTCCATCTTTTAAATTTTTAAATACATATATATTTTTTATATATAACATTCGCCCCTCATATTATAATAAAATAACATTTAATTTTATGTTATTTAAAAATATCTTGTTGACTATAATTTTAGTGAAAATTTTAAAATAAAAATATATTTTTTCTTATACCAAAAATTGAGTAGTTTAATTATATTAAAAATATCACAACAATTATATGTCACTTAATGACAAATTGTGCAATAAAACTAACAAAAAAGTATATTTTTAAGAGAACATTATTTTAATATAAAATAAGTGAATTGCTATATATGATTCAAATTTATTAAAGTATTATTGTTATTATTCAAGTTTGATATTTTAAAACTTAAATTTTCATAATTGTTTTATTAATTTAAATGAATAAATTATTGTTTAAATAAAAAAAAAAAGAAAATGTCACTTTATTAAAATCATAAAGTATCAGTTATTAGAAATATATAAAAATAAATTTCTATTTTAAAAAAAAAGGTTCATGTATGGAATTTTTATATTAATTTCTAATACCTATTTCTAACTTATAGATAAGTTAATTTTAATTTCTTAAGAAAATTATATATATATATATATATATATATATATATATATATATTCTTCTAAATGTATCCTTAATGTGTACTGGCTCAACCAATTTTCTTCTTACTTTTATCCCATTTATCACGTCATTCCCTTCATTACATAATTTTGAATTCAGAAATTTTGTACCTGAGAATTTTGTCATCCACCTAAGGGTACATGTAGGTCAAGAATGAAGCACTGTTAACGAACACAGTGAGTTACGAAGCTTTTTGTTTTTATTTATATACTAGTTTAAGTACTATACTGTTGTAATTCAATATTTGTACTTTGACTAGTTTTGGAATAACTACTTTATTTATTTTTCAATGTAGCCATTCATTGTAATCACAAGAGGTGCCTATGCACTTTGAGTTGAATTTAAGAGAGAAATTATAAGATGATAGCGTATTATTTATTTATTCATGACCATCTTTACCATCTTTACATGATGATATAGGTCACTGCAAGTCAATTAAATACAAGTCTTAAATAAGAAAGTTTCTACAATCTTATGAGACACCAATGAAATTACATTTAGGACATGCATTTTTGTAATTTTTATTTGAACTAATCCAAAAAAGACTAATTTATTAATACTTTAAAAATAATAGTATATTAAACAAATTGATATTGGATGTACCAATATGCAACTTCGAATGTGAATTTTTTATGTTTTGTTTTGATGAGGAGAAAGTAAAAAAGGAGAAGAAAAGAAGAAAAAAGCAAAATTATTGAATTAACGGAAAGAGAATGGAAAGTAAAGAAGAAGAAAATGAGAAGAGAATTTTTTTATTGTAGATAACTTTATTGATATGACAAAAAATTAAAATTAATTAGAAAATATTATTATTTACTAAAATACCCTTAGTCTATTTTTAAAGAAAAGTATGAATTAAAATTAAAAGGTGATTAATTAGGAGGTTGTTATTTTATAAAAGTCAAAATAATATTAAAAATTAAAATTCAATATATTGAAATAATTAATTACAAATCATGTAAAAAAGATTCCATGTACCGATTAAAAAATTAAATTATAATAAAAAAATTCTAAAATGAAAAAACTGAGAAATAAAGATTAAATTGAAAGAAAATTTAATAGGATAACTATAACATACTTTACTTTTATCACATTATATTACCTTTTACTTACTACCTAAATAATTTATTTTTCATATAGTTTATTAGTATTTTCTTAAAGTAGAAAGTATGATCAAATATGACTAAAGTGTTAAGAAATAGAAAAAATTTAAATCAATTTCAATTTAAATTACATTCATATAATTTTATTCATACAATTTATCAAATGTCTACTTCATTTGATAAGAATGTAGAAAAACCATAGTTTGAAGTTAGTATTTTAAATGTCTCCTTCAAATTCTTGAAATAAATACTACAAATTATTGGTTGAATGTACAGAAGAACAGATAAAGTTGTTAGTTTAGGATTATTATAGTTTTTTTTATCAAATAAACTAAGTCAAAATAAACTTTATAATTGAAAATTTATATAATAAATTTGACCAACAATATTCAAATAACTTAAAAAATAGTATAAATTTTTTACTATAATATATTATAATTGGTTAATAGAGTTGAACAATAGGTAATTAAAATTTTATTAGAAAAATATAAATAAAATCTGCCTCAGCTTTTTTATGGAAAGAGATAAGAATTGAATATATTATTGCATAAAATTTAGTGTCTTACATGTACAATATGAATTGAATAATAAAATATAATGTTGTTCAAAATTATTAGGAGGTATAGACGTCTAGAAAAGGTGTTAAGAAGAAATAATTTTAATTTTTCTGATCCATTTTTTCTGGAATCTTTATATGTACGTGTTGGTGTGGCTTTTTTCTGTCTCATAATTTTTCCTTGGAGTTATTTCTCAAAATTAAAATTGTTAAATCTAGAATCCATAGTTGTGCCTACTATTTTATTTCTTTTGTTTATTAATATTTTTTTTATGAATGGAATAATAAAAAAGATTAGAAAAGAGGAAATAAAGAAATGGTGAGAGCATTAGAGAGTGAGTTTTGAAGTTGCAAATGGTGAGTGTGAGTTGATAGAATAGGAAGATGGAAATGTGGTTGGAGTAGGGTGGTGTAGCAATGATGGTGGAGTAAGTTCCTAAGGAGTGCGGTTTCAACGCGTATGAGTATTACAATTAGAAGGTCCAACTTCAACGACTCCACTACCTCTTCTCTTCAACTTCCTTTCTTGTCCTTTTACGACACACCTGCTTATGGATAAGCTTTTTTTCCTCCATCACTTATTTACTTATTATTTTTAAAATAAACATATTCATTCACACTTTCAAATTCCAATTCCATGTTCTTCATGTGTGTGTGCATGCCCTCTGTCTGATTCCATCCATTCCCGGTCCACACGTCTTTCTCTCTCATCTCTCCAAGTTCCAATCCCATCCCACATATCCATATATAAATACACACTTCTATTCTATCTCTTCAAATACCATAACTTCTCTAATTCACAAAACTATTACTTCTTCCTATCCATCTTCCCAAACATGGTTGATCTAGATTGGCAAACAAAGATGGTGTGTTCAAACATGTCTCCCAACTCCACCAAACTCTCCCTCTTCCCAAACAACATCCCAATCCCCACTTTGCAAATCCCTCTTCTCCAAAACGACATCACCGCTGCCTCCTCCCCGCTCTGTGCTGCCTACGACAACTACCTTCGCCTCCCCGACCTCAGAAATCTTTGGGCCTCTAACCACTTCCCCGATTGGCCCAACTACCCAATCATAAAGCCCGCCTTACACGCCCTCGAAATCACCTTCCGATTTCTCGCAACCGTTTTATCGGACCCGAGGCCCTACGTTAACAAGCGCGACTGGGCCCGACGCCTCGAGTCTCTCGCCTCCGCGCAGGTCCAGATCATTGCCATGCTCTGCGAAGACGAGGAGCAAAACCCAGAGACACGTGGCAAGGCGCCTGTCTGTGACGTCAACGACTTCGTCACCGCTCAAAGAAGAAGCTACAGCGAGGAGAGCTTTCTCCCGCGTCTCGCCACGTGGCACAGGTCCCGGGATGTGGCGAGGAGGATCCTGGCCACCGTGGAATGCGAGATGACGAGATGCACCTACACGCTGGGCCTGGGAGAGGCCAACCTCGCGGGAAAGAAGGTTCTCCGTTACGACGCCGTTTGCAGGCCGACCGAGATCCCGTCTCTGGATCCGACGCCGTTTGATCACGTGGAGAACTACGAGAACAGGACCCTGCACGCGGCGCAGCAGATCGTGGAGTGCTGGACGCGTGTGGGGAGGAAGTTGGTGGAGAGATTGGTGGAGTCTGTGGAGAGGAGGGCGTTGGAGAAGGCGGCGAGTGAGTGCCACGCGGTGGAGCGGATCTGGAAGCTTCTGGCGGAGGTTGAGGACGTGCATGTGATGATGGATCCGGAGGATTTTCTTCGGCTGAAGAAGGAGTTGGGGATGAGAAGGCAAGGCGAAACGGTGGCGTTTTGCTTTAGGTCGAAGGAGGTTGTGGAGTTGGCGAGGGTATGTAGGGATCTGAGGCAGAAGGTGCCGGAGATATTGGAAGTGGAGGTTGATCCGAAGGGTGGGCCCGGGATGATGGAGGCGGCCATGAAGGTGTACGCGGAGAAAACGAAGGGGTCGGAGAAGGTTGTTGTTTTGCAGGGTATGCAAGCGGTTGAGGTGGCGATGAAGAGGTTCTTCTTCGCGTACAAGCAGGTTGCGACGCTTCTGATGGGAAGCTCCGAGGCCGATGGATTAACTCAGATATTCCTTCAACCCACATACTTCCCTAGCTTGGATGCTGCCAAGACATTTCTTGGTTATTACTGGGAAAATAACAACAATAACCAAAACCAAAATTTGGTAGTTCCATGGTAGTTAAATTGGTTACATAATTCAATTCAATTCACTTCATAGTTAAACCTACCCACACAAAGGAAAAAAGATACAAAAAAAAAATAGGTTGATGTACACACGTATGCTTCTGTAAAATATTATTCCACTATTTTTTGAATCATATTCTTTTCTCTGCTGTAAGGTATTACCTTACGGTTGAGCAACAAGATGCATTACAAGAAAGTGGTTTGTGTTTGTTTTAGATTCCATTCAAGCTCTATCGCACTCCAAAGTTTGAATGAGATCTCACACACTCTCCATGCTTTCTATTTATCCACTCTTACTGGGTCAATATAATTAAAAAAATATATAGCATCACTATTTTTTTATAAAAATATGACTAATTAATTTTAAAAATTGGGTGAAAGCAGAAGAATCTAATTAAGGGTACAGATACGGGTCTAATGCTAGGCAATTTCGCAAATTTTGTAGACTACGTAACAAGCTACGTCTTGGAATCTTATATGTTCAGCTTGAGGATCCTAGAAGAAATTCTTTTCTTTGACTTGGATGATATGTCCCACAATGGATATTTATTAAAATATAAACTATACGTCTAATATATCGTATGAGTAGGTTATTGTGCTCCTTGTGGACAAAACTATGAGTTTAACATTATATTATAAAGAATAAAGTTTTTTTACACTTTTAGCATACCACTAAAGTCCATCTTGCTTAAGACCATAAAAGAATTGTTGAAACTTACAAAAAAAAATCATTTTTATTCTAGGAATGTCATGTACACTGAAGATCTTCTTTCATGCAGATGATCTTCATGTAAGTATAGGTGGGATGGATTCCTGGAAAATCACATGAGACTTAATATTATTGTACTGGTTATTCAAGTCACGGAGAAACTGCATGGCTTGATTTTCTTGTTTTTTTTTTAAAAGTAATAGAAGAAACATAACAAGAACATCTATTTTGACAAGTGCAAACCGGATTGGACCTGAAATTTTCTAGCTCATCCCAGATAATTCTTAGTTTGGTCAAGTATTTCGTAAAGGAAAGATCACCTTAGTTCAAGAACAATGCTTCCATTTGCATATATGAAATCGTTCCAAATATCTAGAGCTTTGTCCATCCATATTATACTTTGTTGGATTAGGACAAAGACTGAGTGAACCAGCCACAAAGCTACCATGTTGTTACAACGATTTCAAGCAAATCAAACGGGATATGCTTTTGCGGAAAGTGAAGCAGTATTGTGGATGAACTCAACCTTATTCTTAATATTTAAAGTCGTCACTATATATCTATTCCATAAGTGTTAGTTGGTGAAGATAAGAATCGAAAAAACAAGAGATGTAGCCAAATTTTTATTCAGATAAAAAGTGTAAAAAACCTTGAAAAAAAAAAACAAAAATAAGATCGCAATGACAACACAATTTAGGCAAATTTACCAAGAGGAGAATATGAAAAAAAAAACTTTAAGAAAAGAGTAGAGAGAAGGAGAATGATGCAAAGAGAATATGTTAGAAAAATTATCATTCAATGTAATACCGAAAGTTTAGACCCTTCTCAGATAAAACAAGGACCGAAAAAGAAAAGGACTGAAAAACAGCGAGTGAAAAAAAAAAAAAACAAGAGTTTATCATGTTAACAATAATTATTTTTTTCCAAATCTATCATTCATTTATTCTTTAAGGTTTAGGGTTTATTTTATATTTATTCCACTGCAAATAAGACCGTGTTATGTAAAATAATCTTCCTCTTAGAATTTGTGACTAGAGACTTTCTTATATTTTTTTATATGAAAAAAAAAATCTTTAATAGGATATATCTTTTCTTAAACGGATTTTAGTATTTTTTAAAATTTGGTTTTAATTTTTGGTTAGAAATGCTTAAGCTGGTAAGAAATTTTATTTTTTGGAATTTTTAAGTTGAGAATGTTTAACATTTACTGTAAATAAAATTTACTTATGGTATTTACTAGTTGTTTATAACTTATATAAATTAATTTGTTAAGAGATGTAACTAAATTTATCGAGTTAAAATATATTTAATGTAGTAAAAATGTTACGTTTCTCTTATCATTATTTAATGTGATAAATAATCGTTTTTTTTGTAGATATACTGTATTACTATTTGATTCAAATTTGTATAAATTTCTAAAAACATTTATGATCGATCAAACAAATTTCAATCATTTCTAGGAATGATATTTAATAATTTATGATTCTGTTAATTGAAGAATAAAATCCTATCCTAAACTAATAACATGCATTTTTTTAGAAACAAAGAGAGTGAACTTAATAATTATCTGTGTTTGGATTTGCAGATCGATGTTGTTGAGCACAGAAAAACAACTGAAAATAAGTTAGAAAATCAAGACTTATAGTTATTACAAAAATACATATTTTGAAAAAATTAAGCTTTCTTTGTTTTATGCAAAAACTTGTGCTGAAACAAACAAATATTATATTGAAAATATAACTGATCTTAATTTTGTATTAATATTTTAATATTTTTATTATAATAAAATAAGTAATTTATATAATATCATTTATATTATTATATAAAAAATATATTATTTGATTATTTTTTGTGTTATCTTTTAATTAGGTAATTTTACTTTTTATTAAGTATAAAATAATTCATTCATAAAATACATAATTGAATAATTTCATTTTATTAAATAATTTTTAAAAATAACCGTAACATAATACTTTTGAGTGGTGTCCAAAGTGATCCGTTGCGTATGTCTCGCATCGCAATTTGGGTGACAAAAGGAACCATTGAATCAAAAAGAGGATGATCCACCAATCAATAAATATCAAACAAAATCCATTGAAAAATAATATTAAAAAGCAAAATAAATATCTTGAAACTTTATCTCATTGCCACGTTGATCAGGCCCCACGTGTTATCCACTCCTCTCTTTTTTCTTTTGCATTTATCATCCAACCTCTCCTACGACTCATCAAACAAAAAACTTTTTCAGTAAGCTGAGTACCCTCTTCTGTTGCCATTTGTTCTCTTCTCTGTTACTTTTCCATATACAAGACCCATTCTCCAACTCCAATGAACCACCTTCTTTCACTGTTCTCATTCTTAATTACTCTTCACTAAATTCCATACCTACCCCTCATCTTCACTCCCTATTTTATCGATCGTTTTTATTTTTACCCGTTTCAGTTTTACCATAATTTTAGTAATTTGATTCTGAAATTGATACAGAAAACAAAGAACTTTTTGGGGTGATTTTTTATTGATTCTATTTGGGTTTATTCAATTATGATTGTATTTTAGGTGTTTTCTTTTTTTCTGTTATTCATTGTTTCTGTGATCCCTGGAAGAACTTGGTGATCGAGCATGGCTTCTAGAGTCTCTTCCAATCTGAAATGTTGGCACTTCAGGACCCCTCAGTATTGTGATTCATGGAAGACGCCTCGTGTAGCTTCTTCTTCGCTACTGAGGCGTGTCACTGAGAGGAACTATGTTATGCCATGTGGGTTGGTCTATAGGTCAAGGAATTTGAGGGTGCAAAGAGGGAAACCAGTTTACTCTGCACTTTTTGATGACTTTCACCAAGAGGAAATGATGAATCTGGTTCAGATTGGTTGTTGTGATGAAAATGGTAATGAAATTGCTTGTGCTGTCTCTGATATTACCCCAAACAAACAACTCAAAAATTTCTCGGGCAGAGGTTCTTCTGAGGAATTTAGGATAACGGAGCCTGAAGTTTTGGAGCCTTCTCTTTTGGGAATCCAGCCTGAGCCACCTAGCTGGCCAGAGAGGGATGAGATTTTGAGACTTAGCTTTGAGAGGAAAGTGAACAGTGTGGAAATTCCTTTGTCCATCAGGATGATTAAGAAGAAGCTACAATTGGAGGAGGGTTTCAAAGAGGCTGGTGAGTTGACTGAATTAACTAACTGTTCTATGAAAAAGACCTTCTCCTCTATGATGTTTATCATGCATGAGCTTCAAAGTCGGGCCTTGCAAACAAGGGAGAGTCTGTGTGGTGAAGACTTAGAAAGTGTCATGGCCAAGCTAGGGAGAGAAATGGATGCTTCGTTTGTTTGGCTCTTCCAACAGGTTTTCTGGAAGACCCCAACTCTCATGGTCGATGTGATGGTCCTCTTAGCTAACTTCTTGGTGTTCTCAACGAATGACAACACTGTCAAGGCAATCATTCCTTCCCTGATCACAAAGGCTACACCCTTGACTAACGACGAGAGTAAAGTACAACATTTACTAGACGGTACTGATGCTGATCAAGGTGAGTATGTGAAGCAAGAGTTGTCAGAGGAAGAGGAAATGTTGTGGAATTCCTTGCAAGAGGAGGCTGCAATTTTGCAAAAGGAATTGAGGAGTGATGTTTTGGACCACGAGACAAGGCAGCGGTTTGTGGCCCCAGTATCCGTGGAGCTTGAAGGGGATCATTATGAGGAATATATTAAAACTGACCTTTATTACAAAAAGCATTTGCTCCAGACACCTCACTGTTCCCTTCTGCTGTCTAACTATGCACAGTTTCTATTCCTTGTCCTTCATGACATTGAAAGGTGAGTTCTCAACTTTGTGATCAAATCTGTTTGGCACTAGATGATGCTGCATTCTTTAGCTAGCCTTTTCATGATTGAGAAGGAGAAAAAGAATAAGAGGAAGAACAAATATTGTTGCTTGTTTATTCTCTGTGCAGAGAAGGGTGTTTAATTTATGGTTTTAGTGAAGCTCATTTGAGTCTTTGAAGATTTATTTTGGTTTAGATTGGATTGAAGTAACATTTTGCAATATTGACCTAAAAATGAGGGTACTGCTTGACAAGTGATCTGGTATAGGTAAACTTTTCAGGGGCGAAGGCATGACAGATAATGTAAATGTATCTTGAAGTTTCTCTCTTTAGCCCTTTTCTACAGTGTATTCGATTTCCATTTCTGATTTATATTATCATTTTGAATACATTTTATATTGATTTTCAGGGCAGAAGAGTACTACAAGCGTTCGGTGTTGGTGGAAAAACCGGAGGCTGAGGCATTCATTCGCTATGCTGACTTCTTGTTGATGGTAAGAAAGGATGTTTGGGCAGCAGAACTGAGATATCTGCAAGCATTGGAAACAGATCCTGGCAACAGTTACTATTTATCAAAGTACGCCAGTTTCCTTTGGAACACCGGTGGACAAGATGCTAATAGTTTTCCTATAGAAGAATTGGACAACTTACAGCTATGACTGTTCATATATGATTCATCACAGCTATGACATTGTTCATATGATTCATCGTGGCTGAGTGATTGTACTTTTTGGTAGCATGATTATTGTTAGTGCCAACTTTACCTTCTACCTTCGAGAGCTGAAATGAACACGCAATCTCAAATGTGAAATTGTATCAAGAAATGTGAAAAGTAATATGATGTTAATTATTTACGGTCTTATTATGAATCCCATTTTCCAATATTCTTCCAACTCAACAACGTTATCTATTGGGCTAATTGACTGTTAATATAAATTCAAAATAGGAGATGAGATAACGTGAAAATCTGTATCACAGATAGAGCTTCATCACTCCGGGTGTACAAAACCTTAATAATGTTGTACAATAAAATTCTTAATATTTTGAGAAAAAAGCACCACAGGATGCTGCCTTGTATTTACTTAGCAATAATACAAGAAATTAACCTAAGGAATTTGATCATTAGCAGCAAAACACATGAATTATGTATACGATCCAATATAATACAGATCTGTGACTAACGAGAATGGATCAACTCAACTAGCAACTAGCAGACGAAAGTGGAACTTCTAAAAACCGCAAAGAAATCAAAATTCAAGCGTCACCAAAACCAGATATTACGGCTATCGACGGCCTTCACTGAAGTAGATACCAAGGGCATCCGCCCATACACGGCAGCAAATCTGTTGACGCACTCTGTTCTTCTTTCACTGTGACCTCCCAAACTACTGATTCCAGTCGATCCAATCTCAAATATTTTACCTGTTACAAAAAATAACAAAATCGATCAAGTTAATATTCGTATAGTATACAAGGGTTGCCATATATCAACACCTTCGTTTAAAAATAATGAGTGCATTGTTCAATTTTGTATTAACAATGAATGAGCTTCCCAGCACAAAATCAATTACATATTCTTTGTATTTAAAAACTGTGCATATTAACCCTGTAAACAGCAGTGTACTGGCCAGTGGTTGATAATAATACAAAATATGTCAGAAAACACCAGCACCATCACGAGTTTAAAAAATAAGTGTCAAACGAAGAATGAATCGTCAATCTGTTTCAGTGATCACACCAAGATAAATTAAAGATAAATGAAAATAATACTATGCTTAATTCATACCTATGCTTGCACTGCGCAATTACGCTGATATAGAAAGAACTAAAATTCCATACTGAAATAATAAATGTTCTCGATTCAATTTAGCTGGGTTAACCTTGCTGTATTCAGATGCGTTATGCATTATACACTGTCTACCATATGACGGGCAGAGAGGCAAGGGACACGGAATCAAGGACTAATTTCACAAAAAAAAGACTTAAGTACGTCTATTTCCTTTTGCTAATGGTATGCCTCTTGTATGCTAACAAGATATCAGTTACTATTATGCAAGAAAGCGAGAAAATAGGATATACCTTCAAATGAACACAGCAAACTATCAGTAGTTCAAGCATTAATAAGTAGCAAAATGCCAAAATATTGTTTTCTAATGCAGTTTTGACATACATCTAAATGAACACAGCAAACTACTAATAGTTCTAGCATTAAGAAGTAGCAAAATGCCAAAAAAAATTGTTTTCATGTGTAGTAATGACATAGCAAAGATATGCATGTATCATTTATTGGCTCCCCATCCTCGACTTAATCACTCAAATGTCAGGAAGGTGATGAATCCGTATACAAGAGAAGTTCATCATTTAAGGAAAACAAAGGCACTATGCACTTTGAGCTAGTTAAGGAACTTCTGAATTGAACAACCAAAATAGAAAAATAATAATCCACGTGATTCCTATGCAATGGTTATAGAATGTAGCGTTGTTTAGTTCTAAATTGTGTTCATCAGTATAAGAAAAAACTCAGAATATCGATCAATTTCTTTGATATGAATCAATTACCTTTAACCCATATGGGCGGTGCTCCAGTAGCATTTGCAACAAGGAAAGACATTGCAATATCTTCACAATTCCTGGTAAATAAATTCAATTATTGAGTAAAAAATTAAGAAAAGGTGGCACCAAAGTTGAGAGATTGAAATCTGATTAAAAGAAGGCAATGAATAATTATTTATTCAGGGAAAAACCTGTTCTTGGTTATATATTCTCTAATTGACGATGGCATCTCGTTTGTATAAATATTGAAATACTTTTTGTGAAAGAACGCTGCCTTGGAGAGCACCATGCTATATGTACCCGTCCACCACACAGACCACCATCCACCATAGCTAAATTTGTCGTCATTATCTTTCTGCAAGCAAATGAAATAACTTAAAACATTATTTTTCATATTTTTCCAGTCATGGCACTAAACTCGGGGAAATTAATGAAAGAAACCTAAAATCTTGCAGGTTTAAGGATCAAACATTACGGTAATCAGTAAGGCTCACTTTAAGTTTAAAGATGCATCAAACAAAGACTAGAAAGATGTTGAAGATTAATATATGAAATTCCTTCCTCTATGACAGAACTGAACTTTCTTCCCTTTAAATTGGATACTCATCAAGAAAAGTATAACATGTCTCAAGTTCAAAATAAGGATCCAGTTTTGAAAGTAAATTACACAAGATATCCAAAATGTGCTATTTTTGTTGTTTCAATGTCAGTCGCAAATCCCTCTCAAAATTGAAATGGATCTTCACACCATATTTTCACAAAAAATATGCTTTCTATATTTTGCAAAACAACATTTTGAAAGGTAAATGTTACGAGTAATCAGAGTAGTTATGCATGAAAGTTAGAATAGAAATGATTGACTTGTTTGACTCGCTCCACACCTCCATTCAAAATTAGTCATACACTTCCTCTCATGTTTGAGCTCCAAAAGCAAAGGCAAAAAAACTTATTATGCGACCAAAATTAACAGGGATAGCGGACAATAATTCAATAAGAAAAAGATAACCATACCAACGAATCCAGCCAATGGACACGAGGTACAAATCCAACCATCGTATCAGGTGCACTTTGCCAAACATCAAATGCAAACTCCACTGAAGAGCAAGGAAATATGACATCGTCATCAATAGAAAACACGGCATCTGTCTCCAAATCCTTTATTTCTTTAAATCTATTGTTCAAGCTGTCTTCCTTGTTGATATCAAACCTCAATTTCACTTGTCGTCCATCTTTAGGCTTGGACTTTACAACGTGGTGCAGAAATTTTAAAAGAATATCCGAAGGAG
This sequence comes from Phaseolus vulgaris, assembly GCF_000499845.2. Classification (NCBI taxonomy): domain Eukaryota; kingdom Viridiplantae; phylum Streptophyta; class Magnoliopsida; order Fabales; family Fabaceae; genus Phaseolus; species Phaseolus vulgaris. The sequence continues at coordinate 57,556,533 of NC_023752.2, forward strand.
GATTGGGTTCACTCCACACAATATGTACTGATTCAAGACGAGGACATGATGAATAATGCTTGATGGACTGCTTTAGCAGATCATATCTCTTCCACGTGTTCATTACGATAGAATACCCTCTCCTGTGAACAAAAACATTAAACGACAATGAGTGTATGATATCACAAGCAACATAAGCTCATTAGTCTTGAGAAAACAAAACTTAGTATGAAAAAACCAATCCCCAGACCAAATACCACGAACATATTTATCAAGAATATACGATTGAGGTTGGAGTTCTCCTGAGCTAGGTTCTAGGTTAATCAAAATTCTAAACCACAAAACCCCATATTCTATTTCATTCACTCGATTTTCAGTTCAATATTGTTTCTGGAAAAACTCAGAAAAGGGTCATGAACCTCGTAATATAAAAAAGATGGACTCCAATATCTTGTCATATGGTTATGAACCCAAATTCCTTAACATATCTAATATCTTATCACTTGACAACAAAACACAGGTAATTAATAAAGCGTAAACGATATTAATAGTAATAATGACATCAGGAAGAAATTTCCCAAACATCAACTTCCAAGATCCCAAAACCCAAAAAGTCATTCATCCGCGTCTAAAATTGCAAAAATTCCTTCGGAGCAACACCAATCATTTGAATAGCTTGCATCCAAAACGAAGATATCTTCACCCTCCTATTCTCTTTCCAGAATTAACCTAGCAAATAAAACCTAGAGACACTCATCCCTTTCTTAACGTTTTTTTTCCACAAATGCAGGAAACAGGAAAACGACGAATACAAATAAAACGGAATCTGAGAAGCCAACACGTATATGGAAATCCCTGAAATGCAAAAAAAAAAAGTCCGTTGCCAAAAACGAAGCGATCTTAATCGTTTAATTTAACTTTTGGAATTATCCGTATTAAGAAACTGGAAAACTTATGGTATTAAATTAATGAAGTGCAGAAGAGAGCAAGGAAGAAAAGAACGAGAACCTGGAATCGGATAAGAGAGGCGGAAGAGGCGTCTGGTTGTTCCATAGGACGAAGGAAGAAGCGCTTGTGGAGAAGGCGAGAAGCGTGAGGGCGACGCAGCAACAGAGGAGAAGCTTGATCTTGACTGATTTAACGGTGGAGATCGCGAGTAGACGGAACCGCTGCTCTGTCCGACGGTTCCAACCGCAGCAGCTCCCTCTCATCACCGCCGCAAGGAATGCGCGCAGGCGAGGCGAAGATCTCTCCGAGGCGAAGCGGTCCGGTTCAGCGGCGAGGCATCCGGAGAGAGAAAAAAATTTGAACGGATTGTGTTGTGTGTGCGCTCAGGTTGGCTTTGACGTGTGAAAGTGAAAGCTTAACGTTGTAGCTTACTGATTGTTGAGCCTTGTCGTTGTGTGTCTCTGTCTCAGTCGCAGATCACATTGACAGGAATTGATGCCAGAAATGAAACGAGACGAAGCTGAATAGATATAATGAGAGAAACGGGAGAGAGAAAGAGAGAGAGAGAGAGAGAGAGAGAGAGAGAGAGAGAGAGAGAGAGAGAGAGAGAGAGAGAGAGAGAGGAGAGAGAGAGAGAGAGAGAGAGAGAGAGAGAGAGAGAGATTCGTTATTTTTTTTATTTTTTTTTATTTTCATTCACATTGGATGGGTTCCGACATGGTTTTTGTTTGGGCCTTGGGGGCTTGTATAATCGCTTCACTCACGAACAAACTTCAGGTGCTGCGTGCCACGTGGACGCTTTCGTAACCGCTAGATTAATCGGACCGCCATCCCGTGGCGTCTGAGAGGGGTGGTTCCTGCGTCCCTTCACACATTTGATTCCTGCACGATGATGACGACGATGATGATGATAACGGCATGTGAGTGAGTTGAATAAAACGAGCTCAACAGAACTTCGTTGCGGTGGCTTTTTAAAATCTTTATTTGACTTTTTTATAACTGCGATTCTGTTCTTCCTTATTAATAACTATCTCTTTGTTTCCTAGTTTGCAACGTATTCACATTGATTCTCATTAAATTGATTTTCAGCTCTTAAATCCTATAATTAAACTAAATATTTAAATCATAATAATTAGCTACCGTTACATCAGTTCATTTTAATATTCAATGTAACAAGTCAAATTTTTTGGTGTTAATTAAAGCAAATAAAAAAAATCATGGTAATTCATTTCGTGAGACTTAAATAAGTGGATCATTTGCATGAAATGAAAGGAGGAAAGAAAAAGAAAAAGACAAAGAAAAAGGAAGAAGTGGTGATGGTAGAGAGAGAAAAAAAGAAACAAATTACACGATAATTTGAAAATCATAGTGATTGGCTTTTCACGAAAGAGAAAAAAAAAGTGAAAAAATACATTATATTTAATTATATTTTTGCATTTTTATTACTTTTTTTAAAAAACAATTCATAGTTGATGGAGTATAGAGTTATACTTTTTCTTTTCTTTTCATACTTAAATTTTTAAAGATAAAAAACATAATAAAATAATACTATAATAAAAATAGTTTGTTTACATTGAACTAAATATGTTATAAAAAAATACAAGAGAATCGCATGTTATAAGTTTCAGCTTCTTATTAAATTTTTAGGGACATATATATAGATTTTTTTTTTCTAAGTATTACTTCAGTTTGAAGATTTTTCTTAATTTAAAATGAGATTTTTGTTTGCTCTAATTTTTTTATTGATTAAAGTATGATATTTATTTGTAGTCTTTTAAAAAATAACTAAAAATAATTAATTTTGATCCTACATATAATGATGGGAAAAAAGTTCGATACATGATTGTCTATGTGTAGTGTGGATTAGAAAATCGGTTTGCAAAACTTAAAAAAAATCATATTATTTATTTTATAAGATTAATTTAAATAAATAAAAGTAGTTAAAAGATGTAAAATATATAAATAATTTAATCTAGATGCTGCTTATATATTAACTTTTTATTAGTATTAGAAAAATTAAATTTATAAATTAAATTAACAGTACTAAAAACATATTTTTTTTAAAAAAATACTAAATTCTTGAAAAACTACACATTAGAAGTTTGGATAAATTGTATGTTAATTATATATCGATCTATTTCTTTTTTAGTAAACAAAAAATATAATATTAGTATAAAAGATATAATTTCGATAATTTTGTTTAAATTCTGAGTTAAGGTAACTGAATATATATTATGTATTTAATAATTATCATGTATGTTTATTAAGGAAAAAGTTAATAGTAATATCTAATTAACATTAAAAGAATGACTAAGATTTTTAAATTTAGAAAATAAATAATTGAGTGAAATTTCCACTTTACCACTCTATTTATTTAGTGGTAAAAAAATTATCATGATTAATATTATAGGATACTAATTAACTGTTTATATGTTGCGCAAAATATTAAAGTGATGATTCTGAGTAAGACATATCAGTATTATGTTATAAATAATGTTACCATGGTATACTTAAAAAAACTCTTAAATTTCTAAAATAAATTATATTTATCTATCTTAAATTCAACACTAGATATTAAAAACAGCTATTTGAAATTTGAAGAAATAAAAAATATTTTTAATAATCAAAATAGAATCTCACTAATTTTACGTCATAAATTGTATATCATCATATTGAAAATTACACCAATCACCATCCCTAATAATAATCGTGGTACGGCATGGCTACTAAAATATACAACAAAGAAATGTCAACTTAGTGAACAAAGACCACGTGTTTATTGGGTCAAAGTTTAATTTCATACCAATCCTTTTTTAAAATAAAGAAAGAAAGTGCTTGCGAGGTAATTAAGAGTAATTGGTCAATTTGGAGAAAATAAATTAATGACACATTGTAATTGGCTAATGAAATAATTATCATTAACCAACAATATTTGTTTTATTATTATTGAAGTAAATGATTAATAAAATATTAAATAAGGACTGAATCTAGTTTGAAGAATGATTAACGTTATGTGTTTCTGTCTTTATGAGTATTTATGGGAAGTGTTAATGAGGATTTAAGGATCGATTTCTTTTGAACAAATTAAGTAATAATTTTAGATGTGTGAACGTTTTCATAGGAAAGAGTTTGTTTATTTGTTATGAATTATTAATAGAAGGCCCACGAAATAAGTGTTGTTTGAAGCATTGGTGGAAGAGAATTCAAAGATGGAGGATTAATGTTTCATAATTTGCATTGGAGCATTTTGATCAATTATATTGCGCGTGGCTGTGAAAATAACCCCTTTCTACTGTTTTTTTCTAAATATTTTGGAACAATACAAAATATATCTGAATGGACTTTTCCATAGAGAATATTCCATAATGTTGTTTTCCAAGAGGAATAAATGCATTTTTAATGTTTTAAAACAGGATAATATTTGTTCTTAATTTAAAAAAAAATATGGCATCTCTATTTAGACTCTGTATTTTTAGAAATATGGCATAAGTGAATTTTTCTTTATAAATGAGGGACAAACAATAATTTATTTTTTAGGACTAAAAGTAAGTATTTTATATTTGCAGAAACTAAAGATATATTATTATGTAAACAGGGGCTAGGTAGCAAAAATTGGGCTTAAATTATGAAATCAAGTATACATTAGGTAAAGTTTAAATTAATGAATATGAAGTGTCTTTACTTATCAATATCGATACTAATTCAAGAATAAATAATTTTAGGAGATTAGAAAAATATTACAATTACACGAAGTATAGAAGCCCAAGAGGTGTATAGTAGTTTAGTTTATTGGCAATTGCTTCTTATACCCAATCTTTTTGAACTTGCACCAACACAGTTTTAAATTTTCGAAAATACCCTTCATTCAAGAAATAAAAAACCAAAATTAAAAATAATATATTCCAGTAAAATAAATCGGAAGAAATTATTATGTTCTGGAAATAAAAATCTGAAAACAAAAGTTAAAATCCCATTTCGGATAAAAAAAAATACATGATACAAAAAGTTTATTCTAAAAAAAATAATCCAGAAACATATTTTTGGAAAAGGGGGTCTAGAATTATTTTTATATGCACTACACTTTATTGAAGGACCTTTTCGTCTTTTCCACTAAAATTGGGTGCAGTGATATGGTGTAGGAAGCAATTGCCTTGTTTATTTGGGGGACTAGGATGGTGTCATATTGGGCCTTGGACTAAAATCCTAATAGATAATAACAGATTAAGGACTGTTTCTTCCTGCACCTCCATAGGTTCTTGTGTCACCCCATACACAACGTGAAAATATGTTTTTATCCTTCTTGTGTCATCCCATAGAGTAGCTTCAGAATTATGTAATCCGGACATGCATTTGAAAAAAGACTTCCATATTACATAATCCGAAAATTAATCATGCTTCTGAAAAAAAAGCTTTCAAAATATGTAATTCATAAGTTAATTACGAATTTGAAGAAAAATCTCCGGATTACATAATTCAGAATATTACAGATAAATATTTTTAAAAATATGAGGTGAAAGAATAATACATGCATGCAGAAAGAAACAGCCAGATTAAGATTAAGAGTTCTTAGGGTCCGAGCCAAAAGCTAACAAATATGTTCTTTTAGGGAGATGAAGCAGAACAAAAAGTGATATTACAAAGAACAAAAATATATTTAACACCTGTAGTAGTTGTTCAACAACCCATCTTTAACATAAGATTGATTATTAAATTACTAAAGGATGGGTTAATTAAAAGTATTACATATTAAAGAAATTCGTCTGTTGTGTGATTTCGCACATCTTTTATTTTATCACCTATCATCATATTTGATTTTTGTGACGAACTTTGGAAACTCAAAGTCTTAAGATTTGTTCTTCTAAAATAAGCTAAACATAAATGAGGAAAATACCGACAATAATATTATTAATAAATAAATAAGAGCACTATGTAGAATTTTTGTTATATTTCATGTATTACACGAGAGATTATAGCTCTAGATATAAAATGTTGATTGATGGATTATTTTTATTAATCATGCATATTTTATTGTTATTAATCATTCTTTAACAAATAAAAATGCATGTTTTATGTGTTGTTATTAATCATTCTTTAACAAAGATCACGTTATGGTATTTAACAATCTTTGTTTCTATTAGGAGTTCTGTAAAAATACAAGTAAATTATTTTTACATAATTGCAACTTTTAAATCAGTAGTATCCTTTTTTAACATGATTTTTACTAAAGTGATGTTTCATCTCTGCATCTTTTGCTCTAGAATAAAGTATGATATTCTTAAAAAAAAAAAACAAATTACAATGCTATCATCACAAATGATAAAAATATTACTTTTATAGACTTTATAATCTTTTAGTTAATTTTTTATTCATAGAAGTTAGAGTAGCAACTAACAACAAAGATGTCTCAACTTTTGTAGTTGTTAATGTTATGGTCCTTTTCTTATTGCTTGTTCATGATAAGTTTTTTTTTGTGAAGTGACAATTCTCCATTAATATTTTTTTCCAACTGTCTTTTTCATAATAACCTACTACTTCAACATTTTTCTTCTTTTAAAGCATAAACCAGAGTCACTAATACAATAAAATGATTCTTTTGATAACAGTTAAGTGCACTTATCTTGAGTTAGATTGAAAATAAATACATAAGCATACAGTAAACATGATGCCTAGTTTAGATGTTAAGTATGAGTGAAAATCATGTGCCTTATTTTCTTTGAGTCTTTATTTGGTCTATGATGCTTAGTTTATGAGTGAATCAATCATGTGTCTTATTTTTGTTTGAGTCTTTATTTGGTCTAAATGAATTTGATGGATCCATATGAGATTTTATTTGTCCATCTTAAACTTCTTTAGAAATTCTTTCACATGCTTCGTCCAATGTATGCATATTGTTTTTTATTTGTTTAAATTGTAGATAGAGGAAGAAATTTAACTCGCTCATCATATTCATTTTGAACTTATTCTGCATAGGCTTAGAGAATTTACACAAACATTCATTAAGGTATACGGCTGCACATGATTTCTTCTGCAAACCTACTCCAAGACATATCCCCACCTTTCTGTAAATATATTTTGTTGTTTATGCAGAAACATATTCTTTCTTATGTGAAGGGTGGCATTTTTCTGGTGAAGCCTTGTGTGTTGGCATTAAATCAGTACCTAAATGGGTTAGAGTTGTTTCAGAAATTGGCTGGCATTGGTCTTGATGAACTCAGTTCTCAAGTTTTGTCCATGATGCCCCTAGATGAATTGATAGGTATAGTTGTAGAACAGATTACATTGGAAGGAATTGCTTCAATGTCTACAGGCTAGGAATTGTAGTTTTAGACTTTTTGGCCTAAATAGATGGGAATTTTTATTCAAGCCTTCAAATGGTGGGTAGAAGTATGATTCCTTTCCTGGAGTTTTTCTTTGTTTTTTTCCTTGAATATTTTCAGGTTAAGTGGAAAGAGTGTGGATTTATAATATAATTATTGATCTCATCCCAGTTTTAGTCTTATGGGTTAGATTGCATGGTGCAAACAGGCCTCTGCCAAAACACTTGTCGACAGAAAAATAATTTTATGGACATACACTAGCTCTAATCCAATACATACTTGTGTATACTTCTAGAAAAAGTTCACTGATCATGGTGTTACCATGTCTTCATTTATGGTTATTACTATGGCATTGATTTTCCATCACACGGACCCACTGGACTTCCCATCCCTGACCTTATCAACAGATATTTATATATTTTCATTATTAAGACAGTTGAGATCAAGGTAGTTTAGGAGGAGACTAATTTTATCTATTTATATATCTAAACCCTAAACTATTTATAAGCATATAATTATAAATTAGTTGTTTTGGAGTTTATTAGATAAGGCAAAGTTTCTAGTTTCTCCAAGCTTTTTTTGGGCAATTTCATTTTCAGGTTTTCATTCTGGTTTTGTTGCAAGTTTATATTAAAGGAGACAGATTCATTCTTGAGCTTTAAACCATTCGTGCCTTTGACTTTGATCACCTCAATGATTGAAGAATAACACTTTTTGCTTTAAAATCTTAAGGATAAATCAGTACAGGATTATTTTCACCCTATACAACAATAAACTCAATTCTCTCACTTTTTGCTTTAAAACCTAACCAAAAAAGCATTCAATGCTTATTAATAGGTTTGTACAGAATAACGCCATTCTAAGCTAGCAAATCTTACATATTACTTTGACTAAGATCCACCAAGTAATTATGGAAGCCAAAAAGCCAAAAACAAAAAAGAAAAAGAGGATCTTCAGGGAGCATATGCTAAAGAAGTCCCCGGATTAGTCTGTTTTCAGCTAAAGGATGTTCAGTAGAAAATTCAAACACAATTTGGATCAAAATCTATCAAAATGCAACCACAATAAAAGAAACAAATGGAATAGTTAAACTAATAAGCAATTAGACTAATAAATTGGCAATGAGTTAGACCAATTTGATAAATGTTCATGTATTTTATTCTGGTTAGGGCCACTACAACCTAAGGATTAACTTACCAATGGTAATAATCCATGTATTATACTGACATAAACCAATCCAACTCACTTTTTAAAATATATTTTAAATTTAAAAGCCTATAATTTTTTAAAATAAAAAATACCTTAATACATGTTTTTTAAATCATAAAGCCGAAGATCTAGTTAACTGTTACAAAATTTTCCTTCAAAAAATATTATACATAGGGAGGAATCTCATTGATCAACATGGTATTTGAAGGAAATAAAAGAAGAGAGGAGGGGGGGAAAGAAAAATAAAGAAATCAATATCGGAGGGGCCAAATCAAAAGGGGTGGGAAGTGACAGGTCTTTCTGAATGAAGAATGCTACTAAGAAAAGCCAGAAGGTCTTTCTGCAGCAGTTCTGTACCCTTCACGTCGCTAATAATCCTTTTAGATTATTGATCCTTATAATTGATGTTTATAATACACCAAGTTCAGCTAAGGTTGTGATTCTTGGAGTTCCAGGGACACTGTTATTTCCAATAAAAATATCTACAGGATAACCAAAATAAAAAAGCATCACCCATACTCAATCCTCGTCTGTATCATTGTCAGATAGAACCGATTGCTCAAATTCAGCATCCATAATAACCCCATCCATGAGATGCACAACAATCTCTTTTTTTCTAACATCCACTATTTCTGATCGAATCCTGTTAACAACAAGCATTCCATCGATGTCTTTTGAAATGTACAGGGAAAACCCAGATAACGAATCATAGTTCACAAGCTCTCCCAATTTCACATTTGCGGAAGAAAGTGCACGAGGGACAGCTGAAAATCCCAATATACGAGTCAAAATGGCATAAGTATCATTGAACCTGTCCGATTTCAAAGCATCATTCACCGACAGACGCAGATCTCGCTTAAACGCTTCCTCGGACGGAACAAACACGGTAAAAGCAAGATCTTGGGGCAACATGTCAATCATCATTTCTCCAAACTTGCCCAAGTTGGCATCTTTAGGGGAAACTTTTCTGGATCTCGTTATTGGGTAAAACCCCATTGCACTTTCCTTTGTTGGGGCGTCTGGAAGCTTGAGAACAGTCACGGTCACGATAAAAAAACAGCAGACACACACCAACATGCTTACATAAGCAATTGAATGCTTCAAAACTTGACGCCTCCTCATTTTGATGAAACCCAGTATCCCAATAGTTGAATAGTTGCTATTCTCAAAATAAAGATCTTAGCTTTTCACCTTGATCAACAAAATCCAACACCCAAGTCTCTAAACAAGAAAAGGAGAGTCAATGTTGAAGAGTAATAATAAACGAAACAAAATAAAGTACAATATCCATTAATAAGTGAATCTTAAGGGATCAGAAACTACTAGGAACTCAATTGATGTCAAAGGATCAATTGCCAATTTGAGATTAGTGAGTAAGTGATCTTGGTATCAAAGAAACAAGTTATCCACAGTTAAACTTCTAGTTATCGTCGCCACTGATGGTGACTATACTTTGTTATTTACTTCCATATTCTTTTAATAAGTATAGTTGGAAAAAGTTGTTGATTTAGTCTATGTTGACCAAATAGTTTATGTTTATTAATTTTTTTAAAATTACTTTTGTAAGAAGTTGTGGAACAAAAGTTACAAGTCTTACATTATTATTTACAATTGAAATTGAAGTCTTTTTACAAGGTAATTTTATGTATATTTTTAGAAGCAATCAATTATATTAGTCCTTTACGAGCTGTTTCTTCTTTCATTCTTTCATCTTCTTCTTTTGCTTTTACTTCAATTAAACTGTTTTTGCCAAATTTGTTCGGAACAATACCGAGCACTTAAATAAAACCTATTATTCATTACCCCCCCTATGCTCTTTACAAAATTAACCTGGCAAATAAAACCTATACACACAAATACAAAACCTTTTCCTGCCTTTTTCATTCTAAAAAAATTAAGATTTCTCTGCTTTTTATGAGATGTGTTTGACTTTCTTCTGTCTCATCTTTTCAGAAGGAAAACTTCCTCTATTTATTTTGTACAATCTTCATTTCGAAAGACTTTATTTATAAAACTTGTTTTCAGCATTTATATAACAATAGTTTTTGTTATTATTAGTATAGAGAATAGCGGTGTATTATTATACATAACTTTGGTATTTGTTTTTGCCGAGAAAAAATATGGAGAAATTTGGTTATTATTATCAATACCCATATTAATATAAATTACAATATGAGTTTCAATATCTATTTTACAATGGTATCTTTTCAACAAATGCTAATTGTTATCTTTTATAATAATAATTTTTTTATCCATGTAATGTAATAACTAGTGGCTTAAAAGGAAAAATAATCCATCTTCAATGAATGTCAAATGTTAGAATGGATTACCTTCTTTTTCGTTTTTCTTTCTTGTCCACATTCTGAAAACAAAGGAGACATATGAAACCAAAATTTGATAGGGAAGTGAACAATCTAAGTGGAATTGTGATCCCTCACTGAAACAGAAAGCATATTGCAAATTGCTAAAAGGGTCCAGAAGTGCCTAGCTAAATTTTTATGTGTGTTTCTAAATTAGAAGCCACGAGACAAGATATAGAGAAGAGGGTAGGACCCTGCCACCCAAAATTTGTCTGGAGGTGATGTTTCCCTAAAATTGTGCTTTTTGCCAGAGTACCAACTAATAAAATTTCCAAAAGATTTCAAGATATTAAACGATAATGAGTCCTATGATATCACAAGCAACATAAGCTCATTAGTCTTTAAGGAAAAAAAAATTAGTATGAATAACCCAATCCCCCGACCAAATACCACGAACATATTTATCAAGAATATATGATTAAGGAGGTTGGAGTTCTCCTAATCCAGGTTCTAGGTTAATAATCAAAATTCTAAACCACCCAAACCCAGATCTTAATTCACTCGATTTTCTGTTCAAAATTGTTTGTTGAGTCAGAGAAAATGATAAAAAGGGTTTTTTCCCTCCAAAACTAGTGTAATTTTAATTCAAATTTCCGTAAATGGACAGATTTTTTTTTTTTTAATTTCAGAACTAGGTAAATCATACCCATGCAATACGATTTGATTTCAAAGAAGTCGTCAATCAGGGTATACATTTTGCAAAATTCAAAGAATTCGTATTTACCACATACAAGTTTAATGTAAATTGACTAAAAAATATTTTATGCAAAAATCGTACATAGAAAAAAATACGATTTTAATTAGGGACTCCTAACATTTTTAATATAATTTTTAGAAAATAAGATTGAAATCATATTATATGTAATGTACAATTTCAGTTATATTCAGTTATATTGAAATTGTATTTATGTACAACTTCAGTGTTTTTTTGGAAGAATTTTTTTTAAATGAAGAAATAATTTAAGAAAGACTTAGATGTGTTATTTTGATTAAAAAGGATGTATGAAGTTGATGATTAGATATTTAAAAAAAGTTAGATTACAAAAAATAATATGGAAGTCTATGGACCTGAAGAAAAAATATACCCATGCGATGGAAAATTGGTGTAGGTTGATGAGACTTGTTGGTAAGGAAATTGGGCATATATGTTGTGGTGATACTCCATAAAGCTAAATATTTTTTGTAGTTGATCGAGGTCGATTGAAGTTTGACTTATTGTCCAACATTTGTAGAAGGCCTAACATGATGAGGGTGACCTTCGGAATGGTGGGGTTGACTGTCGGGTGAGATGTCATAATGTTATTTAAAAAGATAATTAATGTAGTGTTTAATAAAATTACAATATGAAATGGGTTATAGATTGAACTTATACTGTCTTAAGACGTGACCTCTATAGGTGAGACGTAGCAGATAGTATGATTGATGTACCATACATGTAAGTTGAATCATCACACAAGTGGTTTTTTTTGTGGTATTCCTTAAATTAAACAGTTTTGTCGGTCATTCCACATTGTTATCCACCTCTAGTGATATTGTGGGCAGTACCTATATGTTCTTCCACACATGTCTTCTTCATGCACTTCATCAAGGCTGCATGGGTTGTTGATATCTAAATTGTAGCATCACTCGGTCAACTTGATGAAATTCAATAGTTGCAAAACAGATTACCGGTACAACCACCCGACTTACAATTAACACATAAATTATAATTAGACCACTAATTTGAGGTTGTCGATAACGAATCCACAAAAATGGGAAGTAACATTATTAATTTGTTGGATTATTCATAAATCATTTAATTGTTAGAGGAAGAAAGGATAACCTATTTCGGTTGCAATTGATTTAGCGTTTTCCAGATTTTACCCGTTGTTGCTGATCCACATTTTCCAGATTTGACCATTGTTATCGCACTTGTGTTTGATCGATGAAAATTTTGAGACCTCCTACGATAAATGTTTGTCATGTGATAATTAATATGAATTTTTTAGACATACAACATTGAGAGCAATAGAATAAATAGTAACTTCCTCGCAAGTGAAAAACTCAACACTCAATCGATCAATAGTCAATGAAAAGCATGTCATTCGATCTCACGCCCAACATTCTAATAGCAACATGGACCATCCGATATTTTCTTGATTATAATTAATAGTGTGATCCATTGCATGATACAAACACACCAACAAAGTTGACCCTTAACTAAAGTTAGATCCATTATTCAAGTCAGCGAGTAACAATAGATACATCAAATAAACCTGACTGCCTGATGTTTGTGACATCAATACACTTCCAATTAATGTTAATATGTGCGCTCGTGCATGTTGCGCAATAATAACACCAATTGCATCGTGTGATTTAGGATTTCATTGAACTATTCAACCAAGATATTTTGATTGTATTTCATTGAACCACAATTTTTGGTGCCACAAATCCCAACAATTCCTCATAGACGGATGCCAAGTCACCACTACTAACACCTGGTTCTCCATCAATTGAGAACCCAAGTTGAACCGCAACATCTTCTAAGGTGATTGTAGTCTCTTTTAATGGCAGATGAACGATGTGTGTTTCAGTTCTACACCTCTCAATTAATGTCATAACTATATGATGATTTATATCAATGTTCTTAAAAGTCAATATGTGTATGAACCCAACATGTTCAATTAGATTTTTGACTCGATGATCAAGTCATTTAGAATATTTGAGAACCCAAATGACATGTCGTCTAAGCCTTACGAGTCGAGAGAGCTCTGAAACATCAAAATGCACAATACCTCGAATGTGGTGATTGACACTAATAATGTTATCTTAACAGATTTGAGGATGAAACATTGATGGAGTCTATGGGTATGGAAAAGTGGTTCCGAAGATGAACACACGTCCTATTAACCCTTAACCGGGGGCTTGTTCCAGTGCACCTACATCGGATTTGAGGATTGACTCTAACAATATTATCCCAACAGACTTGAGGTTGAAACATTGACACAATTTATGAGGATGAAAAAATGGTTTCAAAGACAAATCTTTATTCCTTTAACTTTCGATTGAAGACTTGTTTTGATAAGCCTAATAATCTGACATCACTTATGAATTGGGGGCAAGAACGATTCAAATACATTTTTCTTCTTTAAATCTTCAATCAACCTTTTAAGGATAAAAACGTGACAAAACTCTAAATTTCAAAACGAATAATATCTCAAATGTGATGATTAAACATAACTATATTTTTCGAAGGAGTTAAGATTAAAACATTTCATATTTAAAGATGAAAAAGTGATTAAAAAACTAACCCTAATAACCCTAAACCCTAATGGCCTTAATCCCTTGTCCTTCCAATGGAAAGATTTGTTGGAGTATATTCAATACTCTCACATAATTTTGGAATAAAAAATTTAAATAATTAGTCAAAAGAAAAAATATTAAATTAGAAAAGAATTAGTATTATAGCAACTCAAAAATTCTGAACAATAAAGTAAAAAAAAATTATTTAGTTTAAGGCAGTAAAAATATAGAGATATATAGGATTCGAATATGTAAAGTCCATGGGTCATCTCTATTAAAGCATCCATAAAAAAGAAATTGTTTGTTATATATTTGTACCGTAAATAAATTAAGATCTCTGAATCAACAAAAAGTGATAATATTAATTCACAGAAAAAGAAATGAATTAATATTATAAACAAATCTTATTATTTTTTAGCTCCGAGAAAGGCTCTATCCTCTCTAATGCGTCTTAATAAAATCGTGATGAGCTCTAAAACTAACCATACTTCAATGATTTAACGATTTAACTATGTTATCTCACCGACCTGGTGTTTGGAACAAAAATATTGCGGGATCTGAGAAGCCAACAAATATATGGAAATCCCTAAACTGCAAAAAAGACTCTTTCCGAAGAAGAAGCCGTTGCCGAAAACGAAGCGATCTTAATAGTTTAATTTAACTTTTGGAATTATCCGCATTAAGAAATAGGATAATTTTTTGGGATTAAATTAATGAAGTGCAGCAGAGAGAAAGGAAGAAAAGAATGAGAACCTGAAATCGGAGAAGAGAGGAGGAAGCGGCGTTTGGTTGTTCCATAGGACGAAGGAAAAAGCGCTTCTGGAGAAGGCGAGAAGTGTGAAGGTGACGCAGCAACAGAGTAGAAGCTTGATCTTGACTGATTTAACGGTGGAGATCGCAAGTAGACGGAACCGCTGCTCTTTCCGACGGTTCAAAACGCAACAGCTCCCTCTCATCACCGCCGCAAGGAATGCGTGAAGCCTCGCCGAAGCGGTCTGGTCAGCCTAACCGTTTCAATGTATTTTTAATATATTGTCAATGATATTTAACTGTACCAATTCCATTTTGTAATAGTCCATCAAGTGGTTTGAATTTCTGTAAAAAAATCTAACATGACTGTAAGTAAAATTTGGACTGTTTAACTTAACTGAGTTGACGTTATAAATAAATTATGAAATCAGTTATACGTAAAATTTAAATTAATAAATACGTTTAAATTGAATAATTAAGTATTATCTGCATACAAAGAGTATCTTTACTTATGAATATTTGGTAGCAATTCAAGCAAAAAAAAAAAATTAGGAGATCAGAAAAATATTTCAATTACACCAGGTAGAAGTTCAAGAGGTGCGTCTATAGTAACTTTGTTGGTTTTGTCAACCGGTTGTTTTATATTGGGCCTTTAACTAAAAGCCCAATAAGCCCAATAGGAGAATAAAAATCCTAACAAATATTTTTTAGGGACGTGAAGCAAAAAAGTGTTTTATTAAAAAAAGAAAAGTATATTTAACACCTATATGTAGTTATTCAACTCATCTCAACATAAGATTGATTATTAAATTATTAAAGGATAATTTAATTAAAAGTGTTAATATTAAAAAAGGTCGTTTGTTGTGTACTTTCCAATACACATCCCACATTTTTTTTATCACATATAATTTCATGTTTTATTAAGAACCTTGGAGAACCAACTTCTTAAATTAAGTATACACATTAGCGAGGATAATAAAAAAAATAATATTGATAATGAGTAGAAAAAATATCATCTAGAAATTTCTTTTGTATCTCTTATTAAAGATTATAACTCTCAACATTTTTACATTTGAGGTATTGAAAATTCCCAAATCTTTTAAATGAAAAAAAAAACAAATAAAAATAAAAGTTTAGTGATTACCTTTCCAATATATTTATTGCTTACTTATCACATAAATGTATTTTTTTATATATATATTGCATTTTGTTATATAAATTATTTGATTCTCGATAAGAAACTTTAGCTTTTTAGCATTAATATATAAATTATTTTGTTATATTTTATGATTTTCTTTTCTATAATATGCATCTAGTATTAGATAAGATTTTGATATACATATTAAAGAAGACGAAGCGATTATGTAATGATAATGTAATGATAGATATGATTCCAATCTACCTTAGAATAAATCTTATCACTCAAAATATGAATATCAACAAATTAAAATATATTCATTTTGTAGAATTTTATCACAATCAAGATAGAAAATAATATATAATCTGGAACAAATCTCAAAGAGAATCTAATAAATTTTAATACAAGTAATCATGATAAAAATAATTGTTAAGATAATATAAAAAAAAAATGTAAACCTTAACCTTAACACCATAAGAAAAAAATATATATAAAAAAATATCTATCTATAAATAAAACTAAGATAAAGTATATTTAGTGCTCTAGTTTTGAGTAAAACAACACCCTTACCAAAATTTCTTAATAAATAATACTTACCAGTAAGCAAATTTTAAGTATTTTGCAAGAAAAAATTAATAAAATCAATACATTTATAAATTAAGTGTATTCATTTTTAGAATGGACATTAGTGCAAATATATTTTTTAAAGAATTAGTCTATATTATTTTTTATTATTGTTAAATAATTTTTAAATTGGTATCTAATTAGCAATTAAGATTTTAACTACTAATTATTTAGTTTCTAAATTTGGTAGCAAAAACCTTGGTTGCTAATTAGATACCAATTTAGAAACTATTTAACAATAATAGAAAATAGTAGAAACTAATTTAGAAACCAATTTTTTTTTTAGTTTCTAAAATGGTCTCTAATTTAGTTACTATTGCAACTAATTATTTTGGTTTCTATGAATTGGTTTCTATTTCATGATTTTCTTGTAATGCAAACAACCTTACTGAAAATTCGTCCCAATTCCGATGGTGCCACTAATTTAAAAACAATAACTCAAAATATTTTTATTCTATTAATTTTAACATGTCATTGTTTAAAGTTTCATTTTATTATAACAATTTTATTTAATTGATTTTCTAGTACCTTTTGCTGAATTTTGTATGCCTTTTCTCCATCATTGAGTTATCTTCCTCTCTAACTCCTCAAATAAAGGGTAAATGAAGTAGAAAATGATAATGGCAGAAGTGGTCCTTTGGGGAAAATGTTCCAATGCAAAATATAGCATATATACTGCTGAAGTAACTAGAAAATAGTTATATACAAAAATATGGTGACGACTGCAAGGAATTACTTTTGCTTTTGCTTTCACTTAAAGGTACAGTGATTGAAACAATTAATTATGCCACCATTAAGGAACCTAATCCTTCCCTCCAAATAGATAGACCTGAACAAAAGTGTAATTAACAAGAAAGAACGATTAATATTTTTGTTTATCTTCATTAAGCATATTAAAAAATTATGGCATGACATACGAACACAAACCTGTGGCCCTAATTTCGCAGACGGTCTCGAATGATTAATTTATTATATAATTTAACATATGGTGTTGTGTCATTAGTTGTAGCACTTTGAGGATAAGAATAATTTTATTAAAAAAAACAATGCATCGCAGAGGAGAGAAATAATCACAAGTTTTATCCACACGTTTATTCAAATATATGGTATGTTTCTCTTATAATGAGAAGGACTGCTAGTGGTGACGACAGAAAACCATCATTTCGAAAACAATAAATTATTGTCAACACAGTGACACAAGAACCACTTTATACGAGAAGTTTCTAAGATTTCAAATTTCAAATATATATTATGGTAAATCTTAATCTTCCTATTATTATAGATTTATATCCCTAGCTAGCTTCGTTTGCAATTAACGACGCCCAGGCTTTTGTTTTTCCCCGGGTTAAAGCACATTGAAAGTTATAATTATTATTAAATTGATAATTATATTAATTTGCGGCTTGCTAATTTTATTATTATTGAAGGAGTATTAGGTAATTGAATATGGCATGCCATGCTTAAGGTATATATAAAAAAAACTTACAATAAAATATTTAAAAATTGGATAAATTTTATTTTCTTAATATAACTTGTTTTATAAAGTTAAAAATATCTTAAATATTAACATAAAATAAACTATTCACTAAATGATACCATGGTATTTGTTAGATAAAACACGCTTTAAAGGATAGACTATACAAGTTATACTATTTAGATTAGACACTATAAATCACAAATATTTAATTCAACATCCTCTCCTCGAGTTGGATAATGTATACTTGTTATTCTCAACTTGGATACATTATTTTTTAAAGAAGAATTATCAAGGACTTCATTGAAGACATTCGCAAGTTTGTTGTATGGGAAGGAACTAAAAAATATTGACTTGGAGCTTGTCGTTAACCACATGACGGTTAATCTCTATGTGTTTGGTATGTTCATGGAAAGTTAAATTATGAAAAATATTGCGATCATATTGATTATCACAGTATAGAACCATAGTAACATCGAATTTGACACGAAGATCATTAAGAAGATAACTCAATCATTGTAACTCACATGTAGTGGTGGTAAAAACACAATATTATGCTTTTGTGGAAATAACAAAATACAGGGGAAGAAAGAACAAAATGGAAGCATAGCAAGATTTAATATGTTGCCTTTTTGACCATCATGGGGTTATTATTTTTGCTTTTAACCAAAATGGGGTCCGTTTAAAAAAAATTACAAATTTAGGCAAGTCGTGCCAATTTGGCACAACTTCATATGCACAAATCGTCACAATTAAACACAACTCTATCATGTCATACTGAAGTCGTGCCAACTTGGCACGACTTCTGTCCTGTCATACTTGACACGACTTCTGTCATGTCATACTGAAGTTGTGTCAACTTGGCACGACTTCTGCCACGTCATAATTTTTTATAAAATTTTATTGTGTATATTGGGTAGTAAGTTATGTAATGTTAAAAATTAATTTGATACATAATTTTCTAAGAGTGTTAGTTTTAAGGAACAAAAAATTGGATAATCGTGTATGGATCATGTTTGGCGGTAATGTAATACAATAACTTGATCATTTGATTAATTAAAAAATGAAGAAAATTGTTATTGAATTTGGAAATAAATAGATAATGAAAATTTATTGTATTTGGAAAATAAATAGAGAATTATGGTTGTGAATTAACAAAATAAATAACTTGAAAAGTAATGATTATAAGTGGCGACATGGGTCAAGTCAGCTAATAATCAAACATGATCCATACACGATTATTCAATTTTTTGTTCTTTAAAACTTAACACTTTTAGAAAATTATGTATCAAATTAATTTTTAATATTACATAACTTACTACCCAATATATAAACAATAAAATTAAAAAAAAATATGACGTGACAGAAGTCGTGCCAAGTTGACACGACTTCAGTACAACATGACAGAAGTCGTGTTAAGTTGGCACAACTTCAGTATGACATGGCAGAGTCATGTCAAATTGGGACGATTTGTGCATATGAAGATGTGCCAAATTGGCACGACTTGCCTAAATTTGTAATTTTTTTTAAACGGACCTCATTTTGGTAAAAACCAAAAAAATAACCCTATAATAGTCAAAAATCCTAATATGTTTCGATACTATGTTGAATATGGCATGTCATGCTTGAAGCATAAAAAAGAACATACCTACAAGAAAACTCTAAGTCATAAACAACACATCTCATGAAACTCACAAGAATATGAAAATTGGATCAATTTTATTTTTTGAAAGACAAAGTACAAAGTTCAACTCCATAAAGACACATACTTATCTCTTATATAAAAAGTCAAGGTCCCTTCAACATTAATAAAAAACGAACATAAAATTAAACGGTTTACTAAACGATACCCATTAGACGACCTACTAGATACTTGCTAGACAATCTAGACTAATTAGACATTTTAGACTATAAATTTTATAGACCATCTAAGTTAAACAATGTAAATCACAAAACCTAGTTCAACCAGGATTACATAAACTAAAATAATAAAATTATAAATACCATAAATTAATTTTTTTTATACATTAAGATTTCATATTGTTGTACAAACATCTAAATCTGGACAATTTTTATGTAGAAATTAAGAAAAGACTATACTTATACCTCTTAATATCCAAGTAAATACTTACTCATACATTGACATGTAACATGATATCAAACTTTATGATTAAAAGAATATAAGATCACCCAATACTAGATCATCATGCACAATTGTTTTTATTTATTTAATTGGTTCAACGATTTCTCAAATCCATGTTCATGTGCTTAAATGATTCTGGGAGTTGATCAATTG
The DNA here is from genome assembly GCF_000499845.2 of Phaseolus vulgaris. Taxonomy (NCBI): domain Eukaryota; kingdom Viridiplantae; phylum Streptophyta; class Magnoliopsida; order Fabales; family Fabaceae; genus Phaseolus; species Phaseolus vulgaris. Next base: position 57,576,910 of record NC_023752.2, read on the forward strand.
GACAACTAATCAAGTTCTATCAAATTGATTGCTTCAATTTATATCTTTCACTCTATAAACAAATAAGACTTCTCTATGTTTTAAGAGATGTGTTTGACCTTCTTTTATTAAGTAAAACTTCCTCTATTCTTTTTAGAATCTCCATTTAAAATATTTTTACTTATTTTTAGCATTTATATAATAATAATTTTTGTTATTAATAAATATAGAGAAAAACGGTGTCTTATACATAACTCTGTTATTTGTTTTTGCCGAGATAAAAATATAGAGGAATTTGGTTATTATTATTATTATTATCAACACCCATATTAATATAAATTACAATATGAGTGTCAATATCTCTTTTATAATGATGTTTTTTTCCAACAAATATTACTTGCTATATTTTATAATAATTATTCCATCGACATCGCTTAGAAGGAAAAATATTCCATCTTACTTGATTAGAAGGAATATGAAATGTTAGAATAGGTTTTCCTTTTTCTTCTTTTTTCTTGTCCACATAAATTTTCTGAAAACAAAAGAGACATATATATGAAACCAAAATTTTTAAAGAATTGTGATCCCTCACTGAAACAGAAAGCATAATGGAAATTGGTAAAAGGGGTCCAGAAGTGCCTAGCTAAATTTTATGTGTGTTTCTAAATTAGAAGCCACGAGACAAAAGATATAAAGAAGAGTGTAGGACCCTGCCACCCAAAATCTCCCTGGAGCTCATGGGTCCTAACCTTGTGCCTTTTGCCAGACTAGAATGACCAACTAATCAATTTTCAAAAGATTCCAATGTTTTTCCCCACAATTCAAAACTCAATATCATCAACAACCCTTCCTTTTATTAATCTTATCCTTACAAGTCACTCACACTAATCAACCCACTAAACTAATGCATATTAGCTACCTAATACGTATAAATAACAACGCTACAACCATATTCAAATTCTTTATTTTTCCTTTCCTTAACCACCTTTCTATATCTCTACGTATTACCAGAGGAAAACCTGCAATTATTATTATTATCCAACAAAACAAATTGAAAGCCACAGTTACAAGACATGGCCTATTAACATATCTAGACTTTATCGTTGTCTCATCCACCAGAAAGAAACAAAATATATTAAAGAGAGGAAAATGAGTGCATATATATGTAGAATGAACATTTAATAATGGACGTGAGATAAGTTTATTATAAATGAACATTGAACATCCATCATCCATGTGCCGACCATGTTTTATAAATCAAAAGGAAGAAATGTTTGTATATAATAATTAGCGGACACAAAAACCTTGTTTCTTCATCATTATCGTTACATTTTTTTTGTTTCTGAAAAACCTTGTTCATCTATTAACGTTGGTAATTACTATATAAACAGCTTTGAGTGAAATATTTTTAAAACAATGATGACATGGATTTGCAGCCATTAGCAAATGCATTAATTTTTGTTTGTACTTTTTTCTTGGTTTAGATTTATTATTCTACAATAATCAATATATATTAGAGAATGACTTGAATTCATATTCAACTTAAATCTATTATATTAAATTGTATTACCTTACAATTTTGTGTTTTAAAAGTAGGAATAAACAGTAAATTTTATTCTAAAATACTGGGTATCTTAAATAGTCTTTGAAATAAACAGATCATATAAATAATCTTTCAAATATTAAAATGATACTATATATTTTTTAAATAGTATTTTTTTTTTCGAACTAAAAAAAATGAATAAGTATTTAAAAGTATGTATTTAAGAGAGAAGAAAATACCTGAGACACTAAATTATATATATAAAAAAGAATGAAAATTGAAAAGTATAATTACTTGCATGTTGGTTTGATATGTAGGTTTACGTGTGGTTCAATGGAGCCAAATTCTAAAAATGTAAAACTGAAACAAAAAGAGAAACAAACTGTAGACACCTGACAGGAGTAACAGCAGCGAACAACAGTAGGGGGAGTATTTGCGTGTTGGTTTCAAATTCTCGAATACACCATGCAATGCATGAGTTGGTGACACGTGTCCTAGTGCAGGCGCGAGTTCAACGTGATACTTGTCCGGTCTCGACAATAGCACCGCCCAGGAGCAAGCGCAGTGAAGGACCACGTAGAATTGGGTCCCTGCAATGCAACTCTCTCCGTCAAAAACGAAACGTTTTACCCTTCTTCCGTTAACTTTTTTCCCAGTTCCGTTTATTCAAAACTACAGTAATCCACGTTCCAGTGCTGCGCGGAACATGGTCGGTCTTTCTAGGAGTGGTTGGAATCACGCCAGCTAGGACGAACCCCATCAATCATTGGTCTCTATCAAAGAAAACAATAAAAAATTCAACATATTACGCTGGCGGGACCCACTCCCACTACTCTCACCCTCACTTCTATTAACTCTAACTCATTAGGATTATAAATCCGCACCATACTCCTTACCCTATCACACTCACTCACTCACAACTCACAGGAATCCGAGGCAAGAAGAAGGAAAAAAACATGGAGGGGAAGGAGCAGGATGTGTCGTTGGGAGCAAACAAGTACGCCGAGAGACAACCCATTGGTACGGCGGCACAGAGCCAAGACGACGGCAAGGACTACCAGGAGCCACCGCCGGCGCCGCTGTTTGAGCCCTCGGAGCTTACGTCATGGTCGTTCTACAGAGCAGGGATAGCAGAGTTTGTTGCCACTTTTCTGTTTCTCTACATCACCGTCTTAACCGTCATGGGTGTCCTCAGGTCCCCTACCAAGTGCCAATCCGTTGGTATTCAAGGAATCGCTTGGGCCTTCGGTGGCATGATCTTCGCCCTCGTTTACTGCACCGCCGGAATCTCAGGTTCCTTTTTTTTTCTCCACTGCTGAAAAAATATCTTCGTTTTTAAATTGTGGAAGATAAACAACGTTGCTTGTTTGTGTGTTTGTGGTGTAGGGGGTCACATAAACCCTGCGGTTACGTTTGGGCTGTTCTTGGCAAGGAAATTGTCGTTGACCAGGGCGTTGTTCTACATAGTGATGCAAGTGTTGGGTGCCATCGCCGGCGCTGGAGTGGTGAAGGGTTTCGAGGGAAAAACCAGATTCGGTGCATTGAACGGTGGCGCTAACTTTGTTGCCCCTGGGTACACAAAAGGTGACGGACTTGGTGCTGAAATTGTTGGCACCTTTGTCCTTGTTTACACCGTTTTCTCAGCCACCGATGCCAAACGTAGCGCAAGAGACTCTCACGTCCCCGTAAGCGTCTTCCTCTTTCTCCCTCTTAATTAATAAAAATACGCAAGTTTGGTGGGACTTATTGTGTGGGTTGAATTTATCACTAGATTCTGGCACCTTTACCAATTGGGTTCGCTGTGTTCTTGGTTCACTTGGCCACCATCCCCATCACCGGAACTGGTATCAATCCTGCTCGTAGTCTCGGTGCCGCCATCATCTTCAACAAAGACCTTGGCTGGGACGATCACGTGAGATATTTAATTTCGTCCTCTCTTTTAAATGCATCAAATTTTAGAATTTTCTGGAAAACCAATCTCGACCGTCAGATCTCCGACGCTAATTGATTGTCGCTTTTTGTGCAGTGGATCTTCTGGGTGGGACCATTCATCGGTGCGGCTCTCGCTGCACTCTACCACCAGGTCGTAATCCGCGCCATTCCCTTCAAGTCCAAGTGATTGAATCAAACGGTTCATGCTTAATCAATCAAGTTGGGGAAAAAAAATCAAGCAATGTTTGTGGGCTTTTCGGTTTCATTTCATCCAATGATCTGTTTCATCTTTTTTTTTTTTTGCTTTTAATTTAAAGTCTTGTATTTTGTATGTATAGATGTAAACTTATGATTATTAGGTGGTGCATGTGTCGCGTAATGGGCCTCAGTTATCCTCTGCTTTTAAGTTGGAAGAGGCCCAGCTCATGTGTGATGTACGGCTGTGATTGTGTATTATTATGCAAAATTTAAAAATAACAGCAGAGTCATTTATGCATCTTTTTATAATACTATTATTATTTAATTCTGTGTAGACCCCGCAATGTCCTCCCTGTAATTTTTGTCCTCTTCCCTGAAGTATATGCGTAGGTTGGGTTTCTTTATCCACGCCTGTGGCCGTTATCACTAGCTATGGATAATCGAAATCCATGGAGTGAGCTTGAGAAAAGAGTGGGGTTGGGGAAGTAGGTGGGTGGTTGGATGATGTCTATTGCCTAATCTGGGACCACTTTCTTCATCAATAATGCACATTTTCTTGTCTTCTCCGTTTAATAATGATTTGTGATCATAGCCCAGAGAAAAAAAGAATGTGCACTATTTGTGTACGCATTCAATAAGCTTAGGATAAGCTTTATCTTACCAATGGGATTGCCACCATTTTCCTTCTAGTTACTTCCATGGAACCCTTCACTCAAAAGACGTGGCACTCCTCAGAGAAGTACCTGTGAAGAAAGCGTTAATACAAGTCTCACCACTCATTAACTACATTGACATTATTTAAATAACATGAACCCCAATTAAAATAAAGTAGAAAAAGTTATTCTCGGGCCAATTCTCAATCTACAAGTTATATATACGAATGGGTAAAGAAAAGTAGTATTTAAATTGGAGTGATAGGGATGAAGAAGAACTTAGGTCCCCACAAAATAATAAATGAAGTGAAAGTACAAAATAATGAATGAGTAAAAGTGGAAGAAGAGAGAAATAATTAAGAGAATGAAAATGGTGGTGAAGCTTCTTCCAACTTCTCTCCGTACAAATGTCCGAATTGCATATTTGTTTATGTTGTTGCCAAAGTAGTAAGATAAGATGTCTATTTCCATCTTTCTTCATTCATCTTATGTCATTTTATTATTTCCTAAGGTAACTCTTTCCCTCCACCATAACCCTGGATTAAAATATACAAAAAAAAAAATTACACTCATATTTCTCAATATTTTTAATAACTTATTTGCTTGCTATTTTAACACCACCATAACACCAACAAATTTCAACACCTTCCTCACTCAAACCCTCTTCTTGCTCCGATATTTCCTTTTTGGTTTATTCGAAATTTTGAACATTTGTACGTGTCTAGTTCACATAAACACTTAAAAGATTGAAACCAATTTGAACTAGAACAAAATTTAACAATTGTTCTGTTTCGTGGTATCCCAATAAGGATTAATTTTAAGTGTAATGGTTAAGGCGGGGATGAATTTTAACCAGCCAATGTGCTCAATTCACATTTTTTAGCATAACATACAAAATGGAAGAGGTACAAACAAGTTGTTTTTATGTAGAAAGTGGTTGATTTTCACATCCCAATTTATTATAATTGAAAACTTGTTTAAAGAACGAAAAAGGTATAACTACTATGGTGCTAGTGTTGAAACTTATTCGCAACTTGGTTTAAAAAATGTTTATTTCAACATACAGTACTCTGATTTTATTTTAAGAGTATGATAGTGATGATCACATGTGATGAAGACACAAACGTAAAATATATTTGTGCACAAGTTGACGAACCCGTTTAACTCTTGTACGTTTTTGTTTTTAATAAGATGATATGACACTGTCTTGTTCTATAAAACAGAAAAAATTTATAAATTCTTATTAAAGATAAAATTATGAATCTTATTGGAGATGATATGCTAAAGGTGCTCTTCTGCATATTTGTTTTCATGTCGTTTTGAATTTATATGATTGTCTAGCCCCACATACATTCATGGAACACACATGCTAGATTGTCACACAACTTTTAAGTGGAAATTGCATATATATATAACAAAGAGAAGGATAAACCAATTTTTGCATTAACATGTAAAAAATAAAGAAAAATTATTATTAAGTTCAATTTTTTTATCACACTGATAAATAAAACTTTGAGGGAGTGCATATAAAGTTAATAAAACCTCAAGCATATTGACATTTAGATTAGGTTATTTTGTGCTATTTTGCTAACTGATTTATTTCATACAGTTTTTAATTTGGTAGCTTCTCGTCACTTTTATTCCCTCAGTCATCATGTTTTTTTTTTTCAGAAAAAAATAAACTCAGATTTTTTCTTAGAAAAATATATTCACTTTCGTCTTGACTAATAATTGGTTGATGTGCATATTTTTCTCTACTTATCTCAAAGTATTTTTTTACATATTTTATTCCATATTAAAAATTGACATTGGTATATATTAGAATTATTTATTTCAATGTTTATTAATAAATTTTAATCATTTTAAAATTAATTTGGTTTTATAAACCTAGAGAATAATATTTAAATAATTTAGAATTATGATAATTTAAAGTCTAATAAATTCTCTTATTATTTTTATGAAAGTGACAAATTTTCAAGTTACTCTCTTTGTTCTATTTATTTATTTATATATTCTTCTACAAATGTTTTCATTAGTGTAGTGTTTTTAGCAAGTTTTCTATAAGGAAGCGTTGAAGTTCAAATTCATGATTGATCTGCTTTAACAATATGTACTATTTAAATTATTATAATAGTTAGAAATTTAAATTCCTGATTGATTTGCTTTAGCAATATTTAACATTAATAAATAATTAACTTTCACACATCAATAATTATTTAATCATATATAAAATTAAATTAGTTCTGCTAACTCAAATCTTCTTAATTTATTATTATTATTATTATTATTAATATTATTATTATTATTATTATTATTCTTGTTATTATTACAGTATTTGTAGTATATTTAAATATCTATCAATATTTTATACTTAAATTTATTATATATTATTATGATTAAATAACACCCTTAATACTATTTGATACTTAAATAAAATAAAATGAGATATTAATATGTTTCAATGTGGTATGTTATTTTAGAGTTGAAAATTATAAAAATGATTAAGATAATTAGTTTACTTTAATTTAAATACTTAGTACATGTGCATGAATTAAGTATTAAAATGTAATGGTTTCTTTTTTATTTATAACGTGTTTCTTATTATTTAAGGTCATGTATTTCTACAAACTAAAAACCAGAAGTATTTTCATTATTAATTACTTTTAATACGTTCGCTATCTGGTAAACATAAACTTCAGTTAACAAATTGTTTAGCCCAATTCGATCACAAAACAATCATAGCTATATGGGATTTTTCTTTCTACATCTTATAAATTTTGTGCACCTTCTATTCATTTTGAGATGAGCTCTTCCGGATGAAAAAAAAACACATTCTGAAAAGTTCACGCTGAAATAAGCAGGAGGTATCAGTAATTTTTTCCTGTTTGCAAGAAAAATAGCCCAACAGATAATATTGACAGTAAATTAGCCCAATAAATACTAGCCCGTGCATATCTGGCTCAAGGCACATTCTCCCTGCACCCAACACATTCTAACTGGCACCCAATCACTTAATAGTAAAAGACGAATATATCCTTAATGAAATTTTGAAAAATATAATTGTGATATGCACCCAATCACCTGCACCAACCCTATTCTTCTCTTCTTCCATTCCATTGTGCCTGCCGCAGCCACCGTAAGCCACCGTGTTGTGCAGCCACCGTGAGCAAGCTTGTTGTCCAACCACCGTGAGCGACGTTCTTTTCCATTCTTCTGCACCCACCGTGACCTCCATTATCGCAGGCAGAGCACCAGATTCGAAAGTACGTCATGCTTCCGGATATTTTTATCTATAAGTGAGTGAGAGTTGCGGATATTTTTATCCGCAAGTGACTTTTGAGAGGTGCGGATATTTTTATCCATAAGGGAGTTTGGGGTCCGGATATTTTTATCCGTAAGTTTGTTTTGACTTACGGATATTTTTATCCAGAATATAGTTGGGTCTGGATATTTTTATCCGGAATATAGTTGGGTCTGGATATTTTTATCCGTAGGCACAACTGTGGCTTCCGGATATTTTTATCCGTAAGCAACGATCAGTTCCGGATATTTTTATCCGTAAGCAACTAGCAATTCCGGATATTTTTATCCGTAAATGAAGAAGACAAGGGCATTTTAGGATTTTTAAAAGTGTGTCGGGTGCCAGTCACAATTGATCGGGTGCAGGAAGCAATTGCCCTGACTCAATTACTAATAGTGGGCCTATCTCCACAGACAAGGCCCAAAAATTGCATGCAACATATTATTGCAGTAAGTTGGCAATAAATCACTGCCTGTATGAAAATAAATGAATGATGAACAAAACAATTATTAATTATTTATAAACATACATTGTTTGGTTGAAGAAGAAGAAGAAGAAAGAAAAAGAAACGAAAATAAAAAAAAAAAAAAATATATATATATATATAATAAAAATTGGAAAAGGAAAATTGTTAACAAAAACATACGCAAGTGTTTTTGTGAAGGGGGGTACGAAAGGTTGAGAGTAAAACTATATAGAATACATGTATATATATATATATATATATATATATATATATATATAAATGGTAGAATTTAAATCCTGTCCTATCATCAATTTATTTTTTGCGTGAAGAAAACTAAATGTTTAAAAAGCTTTCTCCACCTTGAAAAGAAAATGTTCAGACCACAAGTTCACTCAAAAGGGGATAATAATAATAATATTAATAATAATAGTAATAAATAGCATTGATCATTTAATTGATTTGGTTTAACGGTTACATGTTTTACCATTTTTGTTTTTGTGTTGAATTTTTTTTTGTACTTTCTGTTTGTGACACATAGCAAAATTGTGACACATAGTTGTCATTTCTTCTCCTCAGTTTTGTTGTTTATAGATAAGCCATGATACCCTTTTACTAACAATGACTCGGTAGTAAAAAAAAGTTGAATTGGGTGCAACTTATTTCACTTCGGAATTTGTAGGATTAATCAACTCAGTACACAATTGGAATATTGCACCAAGTTAGAGCATTTTCCCACAATTCACATGCATCATTGCTCATTGCAAATCAATTATTCAAATATATTATAACTTGATTCCTGGGGAGTGTCTGCATTATCTCTTATTGTGATACAGAAGAGAAAAAAACCCTTGCTTTTAGTATGATATTCACATAATATTGTCCATCCATGCATCTGGTCTTCACTATACTTAACTCTTCATGCTAATAAAATAAAATAAAATAAAATAAAATAAAATAAAATAAAATAAAATAAAATAAAATAAAATAAAATAAAAAACTGTCAGGATGTTTTTGTATAAAAATAGGAAGAAATAGGACTTTTTTTATTTCTTATTTTCCCTATATTCATTCTAATTCTACAGGAGACAAAATGAACACTTTTCTATTTTACCAATATAATATAATTGGTTTAAGAACACTATAACTTTTTTTACAGTTTTCTCGTTCGATCACCCATAAGTAAAGCATGAAATAATGGAAGAAAGTGAAAGGTAGCTTTTTATTAGTTAAGATCTCTTTGTCACCTTCACTACTATATATAATTCAAAAGGACTGAGTTCATTTAACACCAATGTATAAATCTAAAACAAAAAGTAGCAGTGCCTCTGTTTTAAATTATAACAGCAAACAAACACTTGTTTACACAGATTTTAACAATGGCATGATAATTTGTGTTGAGAAAACTTGAAAGATTCCCACTAGCCGGGGCATGCAACAATCAGAGAAAGCAACTTCTGCCACTGATATTGATAGACAACGTTGGTAATTTGGTATTACACATTGAGTCTCTTGGAGGGAATAAGGATAATAAATTGTTTAAGCAGTCTCATTCACTGAGCCTATGTTATTGTCGTGTCTGGAAAAGCACATCCACATTCTAAGGATTGTATTGTATGAGCATGGATGAAACACATATTTTTTATTCTCTGTAAAGAAGAAACAGTGTTGCAATGCAGTTAGATGGGAAGAATTTATAAGTGGGAATTAAGAAAATGTGTTAATTGGGTTGCGCATGGTAGGTACTTGTTTTCATAAAAGCAGCGACAAGAAAGTAAAAGACACGGATCATACGGAGAAGGGTGTGGCGGCGTCCTACCTTTCTTTCTTTCACGCCTGTTGCACCATTGCATCCTCTCTTCCTTCTATTCCTAACCCTTTTTCCTTTTTTTATTGCCTTTCTTCCTTTCATCAAACACTACTCCTTATATACGTCCACGAACCCTCTTATAGACACATCCATCAACTCACCTAAAAGCAAAGCACCTTTACAATTATTCATACCTAAAAGTCTTCTATGGGGGAATTATTGCATTATTAAAGATTACAAAATCCTTTTTTTTTCATATTTAACGAGTATTTTTAAGAAGTGTACTTTACTTTATAAAATCAACAAAGTATCTCATGAAGTAAAATTTATGTTCACTTATATATTATAAAATGTTTTTATTTTTAGTTGATATGAATTTCTAACACATCCATCTCCATCGAAACTGTTAATTCGTGCGTGAAACTATATATTTATAGGTGGTTCGATAGCGACCCAATAAATGTGACCTAATAAGGATAACAAATTCTTTCTAGGATATACTCCTAAATGACTATGATACTATCATAAGAATTTGACTTTAAACCTAACTCAATCTTATAAAATTAAATGAAATATCCTAAATTATCTATAATCAATGTAAAATCTTCCTTATTTATACATAAAAAAGATACAAGAGAACAGTATTTCCATCCTAATTATTTAGAGATTATTTGGGTAATCATACATGATGAGTTTAATGAGTTATCATAATTTTACTTTTTATAGATATTTGAATGGGTTAAGATATGCATGGGTTTATAAACATTTTTATGGACATGAAACTTTGTGATGCACTTATGATATCAGAACAAATAAATTATATGGTGAGAGGATAAATTATACTGAGGACTAAGTCTAAAATTCACGATTTCTTCTAATTTGTATTCACTCTTCCACATGGAACATATTATATGAAGTGTCTAAGTCTTCTTCGAGAATTAGAGACAAGTTATGGAGAGATATGAAAAATCATTTATGAAACTGAATTGTAAAGAAAAAAGCAAAGACTTTTTATACACAAACTTAAAACTCGAAGTCTGCGAACACGATGATTATTTAGTAATTATTGTTGGTGTAATCAGAATTTTGAGCATTTTGCAACTTGGCAGCACCTTCTTGTTTGGTGTTAGGCTTAATTAGTTGCGGAAATTACTTGATAGCTAGTTTGGTGGCTAACATGACATGTAGACTGAACAACAGCTTGTGGCCAAAACACGTAGGAGTTAGAGCCCTAGTGCTAAGTTTCAAGAGACAAATGACACTCGTGAATAGTACAACATCCTCGGGAATTGTAGAAAGTGCAAGGAAGAATGTGGTCTCTGTCTTTTCTTGACTACCACTCTCGTGTTCCTCAACCACACTATCATCATTTCTTCTTTTATTTTTCCATCACCACTATATCATGAATCACAGCCTTTGCTTGGAACCAAGAAAAAAAATAAAATAGAAGCAGACAAAGTAAAACACTTTCAATGTCTATCTAGGTTACACATAGGCACATTGAATAAAACTTAAAGAATTAAAGTTTAACTATATTTAGGTTTCTCAAACATAATTTTTCTTCTTACATTTATAAAATGGTAAGTCTGATCATTCTTTTTGCTGAGAAAAACATGGTAAGTCTGAAAATGTTAATAAAATTGGAAAAGACAGAAGACAAGGAGAAAGTGACGTAACATACAGAAAATAAAGCAGCTTCCATTGTGCTGGTCGCAAGGTGCCCCTTCAAATCTCTCTATGCATATGTTGTCGTCTCTATAATTATGCTCCCACGTCTTAAAAGGAAGATTCCCATGAACACAAGTCAACTTAGTATAGGTAGTGTTTGGTTTAATTTATTTTAAAAAGGAATGAACAAAACATTTTTTTTTTAATTTCCATGATCTAACACGTTATATTCATTTAAAAAACGACTTGGAAAAAAATTTAAACCTAAAAATTGTAAAATTACTAAACGTATTTAAGTTTGAATTCAATCTTATTTTTAATAACAATTTTAAAGTAAACATTACGGGAGTAACTTATTTCAAGTAAACATTAAAATCTAAAATAATGGAAAATTTTAAATTGATTAAATAAATATATGAAAAAATACAAGTAAAAGTTCAGAGGGAAAGTGTAAATTTATAAAAGAAAATCAAAGAGAGAATATAAATGTTTGATAATTGATTGAGAAAAAAAATAAAGAAATATGCTGAATAAAACTTTTAAAAGTAGTTCAAAACAGAGATTTTTTAAAAAAGAAAAAAGATTTAATAATTTTAAACCTATTAAAAGATAGAATTCAATTATTAAATAATGGTAAAATCATACATCATAAAACGAAAGGAAGTGTTGGAAAAGCTCATGTCTTTACGTTAAAATAGGTATGCAACTCAAATTATATAGAAATTAACATTATATTTGATTTTTTAAAGCTAGAGGAAAATTTTAGAAAATAAAATACAAAACTATGATTTTTAACAAAAAGAAATATTAGTGAAGTTTATAATAAAATTTACGTTCATAAAGTTTTTTTATAAATAATGTTTTCACTTTGAGTCTAATTACAGCTTTGGATTTTATTTATTAGATTGAATTCTCACTTTGCAGGAAATGCAACATTAACTATTTATATGATCAATATAAATATTACGTGTGTGTTAAAAAAATTTACCCTTACAAACTAACTTTAAAGTTAAATTATACTCAAATATAAATTAAAGATTTTTTTTTTGCATTTATATTGTTGATCCTATATGTAAACAAATCACCTACAAGAGCTTAACTTAAAGTTCAAATTTAGGCACGAGGGTTTGCATTAAAGATTTGGCACTAATATTATATAATTAAAATGTTTAAGTGTTTTGTTGAAGATTTCACACTTATTAGTAACATAGTCAAAATAGTGTGTAGAAGTGAAGGAGTTATGGTATATTCTATGCTAGCTTTTGGAGTTGATAGATGCCAAACTCATTATAAGATAAATAGTATATTACAACTTTAACTTTTAACTATTCTCCAATAACTTTAGCGGGCAACGTTTCTTTTTAAAAGCAAAGTTTGGCTTAACTCACATGTCTTGATGGAATTGGATTAATTTGACAATTAATGCTGTCGAAGCACTAAGCATCAGAGATAAGACAATGAAAACTACACAAATATATAACAGTATATAAATTTTAGGAGTAAGTGCACACTTTACTGAAAAACACACTGTGTTGTGTCTAAGAAGAACTCGAGGAAATAAAAATAAATAAACGATGAAGAATCATATAAAATATGGTTAAACTTCAATTAGTGAAACTTGAAGTTCGCTGCCCCAAGACCGAAACGTTGAACAACGGCTGCTTTTGCGCATGACTTTCTATTTCTTTATTGCCATGAAAAAACACCACTCTAAATGAAACAGATCGAATACAGTACATGCAATGAAAAACATTACAAGATTAATATATATGCTATATTTTCTATGCGCAATTTGATGTTGTTTTTCTATGGAAAGTACACAACAAGTGTTACAATCATGATAAAATATAACAGTTATGCCCTATTTTTTAGGTATATATAACTGTTCATTGCTCAAAATTGTAACAATTATGCAGTGTTTTCATGAAAAGAAACACAAAAAATACTCATCGATCACCTTTTGTTTTGCCCCATAATGGTCCCTCATATTCTCTAAATTCAAAGAAGACAGAACGTTGATTGTAAGATCTGTGATCCCCACACAGCAATGCAACAAAAAATAAAAGGACAAAGATTTTGACATTAGATTAATGAGTTAGGGTATTATATATATATGCGCACGATTGGGATCTTTATGGTTCAGATAATCTCAGAACTAATAAAGTTGAGTTCAGAGGCAGAGAGAGAGAGAGAAAATCATATCTGGAAGAAAACATGGATGAGGGCATGTCAGGCTTTTGCATCAGATCAGGAAGTGTCCGTGGTAAAAGTGGAAGCACTACTTCTTCTGCCACTGGCACCAAGTGTGGGCGTTGGAATCCCACCACTGAACAGGTTAAACTTCTAACTGAACTCTTCAGGTCAGGGCTCCGCACTCCAAGCACTGACCAGATTCAAAAGATCTCCACTCAGCTCAGCTTTTACGGTAAGATTGAGAGCAAGAATGTCTTCTATTGGTTTCAGAACCATAAGGCCAGGGAAAGACAGAAGCGCCGCAAGGTCTCCTTTGATGACAAGGATCTCATTCGTAGACAAAACTCCTTCAATACTTCCACACAAAGTAAGTATTACATCTGTTTCCATAACTTTTTCCTAGTAATTATTCATAAAAAGTCTTAAAAAGTTAGAATAAAATTGAACTTTTGCCGTAAACTAATGCTTAAGCTGATTTAAAGTGTTCATGGAAAACTTTATGGAAGAGAGTGTGGAAGATTGTCAATTAGCTCTTGAGGTTCTATGTAATGTGTTTTTAACAGTTTTCCTTATTGTTGTAGGTCTTGCTGATACGTATCGAGTTTCAGAGCCAGATAGGGTGATTGAGACTCTTCAACTCTTTCCCTTGAACTCCTTCGGTGAATCTGAACAAGAGAACCTAAGGCTACATGCAAATGAATTTAGGGATAGTAGTACAATGTTTTCGTACATGATGGATGAACAAATAGAGCACCCACCATTGGACCTGCGCTTGAGCTTTCTGTAAAAGGGTTTCAGTCTTTTGTGTGGTGGTGGAAGGCAAGAAGATTTTTACTAAATTCATTGTTGTTACTTGGTAGACTTAGGTTTAGCATAAAGAAAACATTTAGGGGTGTATGATGGACCGTTAAGACAATATGTAGTTTATGAGATTAATATTTACCTAGTGATCAGTTTTAGCTCCATTAAAATATTCTAAACGTCTAGACATTCTCCTTATGCTCCTTCAATTTTGATTTGATCTTTGTTGGATTATACTTGGATAGCTTGGGATTCTAATTTCTATCCTCATGAGATTTCTCACCTTGGAATTCATAAAGGATAACATTAGTACTTTACTGTTCTACCAGTTACAAATGGGTCGTAGTCATACCTCGGGTCTGATTCCATCTTTGAATATCATGAACCACATTTACAACACAAGAATATATATATATAAAACAAGGCATTGTAGCTAACCAAGATAGCATGTCACTCATTGTTACTATCAAATTACTACTAATTTTGTTTGGGAGAGGTACTTGGATAATTATGAAGACCAGTGGTCTTACTCAACTCACATGTATGTAAGGAAGCAAGCTAGTCACGTGCAAGGGCAAATTATTCAACGATAATAAACAATAAATCAGTATGAATTGGATATATATATCATTGTGGTGTCTAAAGATTAAATCCAAATAAGAATTGTGTATAATAATAATATTTTCTTTATACCTTTCGTATAACGACAAACACTGATATATGTTAGTTTAATTCTTGGTGTATTACTTATATGCTTTACGTGTTGGAGACTTACAAGGTTTGATATCTGAAAGATAGTTTACTGTAATGATAAGCTGATAATCATATGAGGAGTCAATTTCATTCTTGAAGCATCAACATTACTCCCTCCACTTTCACATAATCTAGTTTTATTACTTGACTGGTTAACTTGAGTAATCTCAGTTAACACTTGATACAGAGTAATCTAGTTTTATCACTTGATAATCTAGTTTTATTACTCCCTGCATTAATTAATGCAGAGTAATAGAACATCCAAGATTGGTGAGCAAACGATATTTTATTAGTTATATACTAGCGAAATCATCAAACTTGTGTGATGGTGTGGGTTTTGGCTCTTGATCAGTGAATTAACATGGTTTTCAACAGCTGATTTAAAATTTGGCAACTTAGTATTACTCTCACTTTTTGTGTCCTCATTCACTTCGCATGACACGATAGCAAAAATTGGTACCATATAAATTTTTTTCTAAAATGTTGCTGGTTTTTCTTTCATATTATTGATTTTGTGTAAAATAAGATGAATTAAACTAATCGATCTGTGAAATTGGCAGGAACTATTACCAAATTGAAAAAAAGAAGAAAGGAATTAATTTAAGTGCCAAGAATTTTTTCGATCATGATGTCAATGACACCAATTGTCTAAAACAGTGAAAAACTTGTTCCGTTAAACTCGACAGATATCCCACTTTTTTTTTCCTTCTAAAACTTGGTTTTCGGAAAGTGTATTCCAAAATAAAAATTCTAATATTCCAGATTTCCAAAAAATTAATATTTCAAAAATACTTCCAGAACTGTTAAAAATTTAATATATTTTAAAACTTAATTTTCCGAATGTTTTAAAATTTTAATATTGTAGACTGTACTTTAAAAAAATTATAAAATTAAGTAAAAATTGCCGTGTTGATTCACGTGGAGGCCCAGTGTGTACTATTTAAGGCTTTGTTATAGGCCCCATAACTACCGTGGTCAGAAGCCCGTCACATTTATGATTGTATTTCTGCAAAGCCCAAAACTGACATTATATAATGAACTGGAGAACCATAGCGCTAAACAAAATTCGAAAATGACAAAAAAGAAGTACAAAAAGGAAGTGCATTAGAGCATGATGAAAATTATGTCTTTGATAAAAAAAAAATCTGCAAAGATAGATAAGAAAGTGATTTTATTGAGGAATTAAAAATCAAAAGAGACAAATTTATTAGCATTCAAAAAAATAACTTTAAACTTCTTTTCGCTTTAGGCAAATGATCTTCATTACTATAAACTATTTTTCTATTTTAAAAATATTAACAACCAAATAAAATATTAATTAATTAAATTATAAGTTTTATACAATCTTGTTATTGAAGTGAAAATTGTAAAAAAATGAAATAATATAATACAATAAAATTCATACAAAATAAATTAAGATCTTACATAATAATTCTTGTTATGGAAATAGCTTAATTGCAATTTATAGGAATGGTATGAATAATCAATATACCAAAAGTCAGTGAGTAGGCTGATTCCTCTATCTCAAAGTGTAAACTTTTATGATTGATTATTAAAAAAATTATTGACAAGCATATATATGATTTCTTTAATGAATTTTAAGCACTAACAAATTATCTTTTTTAATAGTTTCTTTTTTTCGTTCTAGACTTTCATTGATCTTACAGCATTGCTGCCTTAATAAATATTTCCTAACTCTACTTTCTCTTTTGTTAAAATCTTCTCTCTCACTTTTCATTAGATAACAAAAGTATATATTTGTTTATGTTTTATAAGTAAACTCTTTTAATTAATCTGACACTATTAAATAAATATATCCCCGAAAACCCATCTATTCAATCTTGTAAAGAAATAATCATTCATCTATTATCTCTCAAAAATCTAAATTAACTCAATCAAATTTTCACTAATTAAATATTTATTTTACAAAATCCAGTTCTGGAAACTCTTAAAAAAAAAATAATTTTTAATAAATATTATTTTTATAAAAGGACGTGAAAAATAATTAACAGATAAATTAGATTGGATGAAAAGTGATTAATAAATTCTTAAATTCAATCTATTATAACTGGATATAAAATTTGATTTATATATTCATCCCCTTTGTCACGAGTAGTTTTGATTATAAAGTACCCGTAGCTAACATCATTGACTTTTTCTTGAAATTTTGGCATGTTTAGACATAGAAGAAGACAAACTGGTAATACCTTTCTGGTTATAAATGTGATTGACAGCACTTTTTGTACAAAGAAGTTGGTGAAGCATAGGGTGGGCGGTGTGCAGCTATTACATGAAATTGACTAAAGTTTTGAGGTATGACCATAAGAATCAATGGAAACTGGTGTGTGAAATGATATTGACACTTGCTTGCAGATACGTTTGGGTTTACATTTGCAGCTTCAGAATTGAAAACTACATTGGCATAATAGTACGGCAAATGCATGCCATTCAAAGTAGTAGACCATTCATTATTTCCACTTGCATGCATGAACCCACTCGGTTCATTGTATAAGCAGTTACCCTATTCTACGAGAAACCTCCAAAAACCTAATGCCTTCTATATGTAGCTATAATCTTTGGTTTTGACTAGTAGTCTGTCAGAATATTGTAGTATATGTTTAGGGTACTACTAGCTAGGCACGAGGGGGGTGTAGAGTTTTGGGAATTTGATGTTAGGTTCACTATCTTTTGAACGAAGACTACGAATGTTCTTTGGAGAAAATCATTTTGGTAAGATATTTTTTTTTAAAAAAAATGCGCTGGATTTGAGTTTGGATCTATTATATAATGTGAACTCATCTATTGTGATCAACCATGGTTTATCATGTTGTTTGATCTAGTTTGTGTTTAGTTAGTTAGCTTTATATGTTTTGAGGAGAGTTTTTTACAATGTATGATACTGACTTCAATGTCTTATATAATATTGTTATCTCTTAATTGTATAACTCTATTTCCCAAGAAATCATCACCAATATTATTTTCATTTATACTATAACAAAAATTTCTAAAGATAGGAAAACCATGATTTCTAGAAAAATGATCCAAGGTTTTTTTAACTTCGAAAACAACTCACCTCGTCACAACAAAGGACCAATGATGTTATTATACCAAACTGAAGTCTACGTAGGAGGAGTTATTGAGCTACAAACCTTCCTTTCCGTGGTGGCTTACAATAACTTCAAGATTACAATTGTAACACCCAAAACACTTACTATCTATTATGTTGTGAATTCAATAGAGGGTTTTATATAAGGTATATAAATATTTTTTTCAAAATATTACTTATACACATCTAAAACATATATAAAAGATGAAACCTAATAAAAGCCTACAGTCTTCCATATTAAACAAGATACTTTGATGTCTTCCATATTAAACAAGATACTTTGATGTCTCTAAATCCAAGTAGAAAACTTGAAAATTTTGTTGTTGCGCATGTGTTGTTTAGTTATTTGAAACTTGTTAATTCATTCCTTAAGATGATCCAAGTTCAATTGAATCTTTACCTTTTTTAAAAGATGAGTTTTCTAAAAGGGTGTGAAATTTCAACCTGTTGAAATGTCGAATCAATCCATTGTTTGACACTTAGTGGTTTTTAAAATGATTTGGAAAAACTTAGCTTTGTTTTGACTTTGCTATCAAACATAATCAACCGGTTGTTTCGATCAATCAACTTATTGTTTTTTGTGAAAACCTTAACAAAACTTTGTTAAGTGGGTTGAACTGTTTTAAATGATCCAACTGACTGCTTTTGGCTTTTGGTTTAACTGCTTTGACCAATTAATTGAGGTTACATAAAAGTTTTTTAATGCTCCTTAGCATTAACTAAGAAAGAGAGATTCATCAAAAAAGTTTTTCAAGATTTCAAAAGCTTTGGATCATCTCAAGTGTGTGGAATAGGATTGGGTTTTGTACTTCTGAACTTTAAGCTTTGATTTACCCATTGTATTTATGTGTGTTCTTATGTAAGGTAGTTTCAGAACGTGTTTATAGAAAATGTGTTGTTTGCTATAAAGTGGTGTGTGTTCTTGAAGGGTTCATCACTCTTGGTGTGTGTTTTGTAATCTATGATTGATTACATAGTGAATTCTCAGAGGTTAGCAAAGGGCTTAATGTAACTTTTGGTTAAGAGTGAATCGGTATAAATTGTTTTAACATTGTTTTTCAATTTTTCTAGTATAAACAACTACTTGTTTCGTGAAAACAACTGGTTAATTATTTGGAATCAAACTTAAAACAATTTTTTATTAGTTGAACATAATTTTCAATTGATTGATTCTACATAGCTTTTTACTTTACCTTCAATCTTTGTGAAAATCTTTCAAAAACAATTCACCCCCTCTTGTTTAGGCCTCTAATTCTAACATCCAGACACTACATATTTTTTTACTTTAAGCCACGTTGACTTGTTAAAGGTTTTTAAAAAGCGTTGCCTAAAATATGGATAAGTAATGATTTTTAAATTTTAACTATATAGTAAGGTTTATTTGCTTTGACTCAATGTATATGGGACACCTATTGTCTATTTATTTCAAACATGTTATAGAATGTGGAAAATTATAGGCAACACTTATTAAACTGTAGTTACTTCAAGCAACATTTTTTTAAAATGTGAAAACTTTAGGTAACACTCCTTAAAGTTTGGGTGATTTAACCAATATTTTATGCCATATTTTTTAAAATTGTAGGTAATTTAGACAACATTTATTACCTATGGACTTTAATATATCATATACGGAGATACAAAGACGTGGTTACACTAGGCCACACTTATATAATCGTTGTCTAAACATAGAAAATGAAACAAGTTTACAAGTGTCGTTTGAGGACTACCAAATACCACATTTGTAAAATCGTTGCTTATTTAAACCATATTTTTTTAAATGTTGTCCTTAGAATATGTTGGCTAAAAAATAAAACTCGGATCTAAAAGTGGCCACAAACATATATATGTGGCCTAAAAGTGAAAAATATAACACTTTTACAATGTGGCTTATGAATAACTATAATAAAAATATTATTATTATCAATAAAAATAAAAAATATTATTATTAATAATAATCAAAATAAGAATAATAGTAATAATCATAATAAGAATCGGAATCATAATTTGACAATAAACTTTGTTGATGTAGTGATTATAGGTTTTATGTTTACTCATGGGACCTGTGTTTGATTTACTATAACAAACAAATTGTTAATAATATTAAATGTGACCTAAACATAAATGCAACACTTAAACAATCATTGATTAAAATTACAATAAAAAGTGTGGCCTAAATTTGGATAGAAAAGTGTTGCCTATTTTACCTGTCTAAGGGAATGGTTTTGAAAGTTGATTTTTAGGTTTAAACTTAATTTTGATGGTATTGTTGTTAAACACAAAGTTAGACTTGTTGCTAGGGAATTACGCACCCAACAATATGACATTGATTTCAAGAAAACTTTTTCCACTATTGCCGAGATCACTACTCTTAGACTTCTTTAGCTCCTTCCAAGCATTAGCATTTAGCCTAACTATATATGTTAATAATGTTTTTCTAAGCGGTAATCTTGAAGAATATACTTATATGAAGATTTCCCGGGGTTACAACCACACTATTTGAAACAACTCCATTGCTCCTCTTGTTTGCAAACTTTAAAAAAAAAAACTATATGTGGGCTCAAACAAGCTTCAAGAAGTTGGTTTACCAAATTCAGTAATACTTTGCTTTGTCATGATTATAAAAAATATAATAATGATTATTCTTTGTTTACTAAAGGCAGTAGTTTAGATTTTGTTGTGGTCTTAGTTTATGTGGATGATATTATTATTTTGGGCCTAATAATGATGATATTTCATGCACAAAAATTCTTCTTCGTAAACATTAGATTAAAAGATCTTGGACATCTTAAAATTTTTCTTGGAATAAAATTATCTAGGTCTAAAAAGAAGGAATATTTATATGTCAAGTGCATTATGTTTTTGTCTCTATTTAAAGATTGTGGTATGTATGGACGCGAACCTTCAACTATCCCAATTTATCTGAATTTAAAACTTATTACATAATTGGGTTCCAAGTTAGTTAATCCTCAACAATAATAGAGACTTATAGGAAGATTTTTATACTTAACTACATCTAGGTTTGACATATGTTTAACTTTCACAAACTTAGTCAATCTCTAATCCTTATATTGATTATATGAATATTGTTCATACTTTGTTTAGGTACCTCAAAAACATTATTAGACAAGGCATTGTTTTTAAAGTAGATTATGATACCCGATTTCATGCTTATGTAATGCTGATTAGGGATCTTGTCCAGATAGCTGGAAATCTATGAATTGATTCTGCATTTTTCGATATATAACTCTTTAATCTCTTGAAAGTCCAAAAAAAAGACAGGGTCAGCAAATCTTCTACCAAGGCAGAATGCAAAGCTTTATCAACTATTTTAAGTAAAATAACTTGGCTTAGACATCTATTGCATAACTTCCATATTGACACTTCTTTTGCCTTTGTTGTGGTAGTAAAGTTGTTATGCAAGTTCTCTATATGTTTTTGTATATTTAGGGTAGGTGACCCATATAATATTTGTGGGTTAATAGATCTGACTTGTTCTATATAGGTTTATAAATTTATGAACTAACCCGCATAAACTAAAAAGTTTAAAAAATTCTTTAGAATTCTTTTAATCTCAACTTTGAGTATTTCGTCAAAACAAGGTTTTGTTACAAATATTACAACAATAATAAAAACTTATACTAATGATTTACGATTTGTTACAAGTAAACATTGAAACATCCTATAAAGTTTTTATATTAAAGTCGGCCACAATAAATTTAGATTTATACTTATATTAATAAAAGTATTTAACCATATTAAACATACAAATTATACTATGTAACAATAAAACATTAAAAAATTTAATGCAAATTGTGAGAAAGGACAAACCGGTCTATACTTTAATCCACGTAAATTACGCGTTATGTGGAGTGTATCTATAGGAGTTTTGAACAAATTTGTAATCCTTTCATCTTTTTCTTGTGTCATGCGGATCGGTAACAATAAAACATTTAAAAAAATTAATGCAAATTATGAGATAGGACAAACTTAATTATACTTTAATTTACCCAAATTATGGATTATGGGGAGTGGATCTACACGAACTTAAGAATAATTGTCCAATCCCTTTCATCTTTTTTCTAATGTGTTGCGGATCAGTCCACGTAACTCACCTTTTATTGCCATCTTTACTTTTTTTTTTATATTATTTGTTCTTTGTGTAAAATTGGATAGATTTACACAGTAATTAGTCAACTTACGCTTATAAAATTTGAGAACAGTTCATATAACACAAAAAAAATTGTATTTTAAAATTATTTAATGGTACTGTATATGAAAATGTGTTCGACTAACAACAATAATACTAATTAACAAGATCAGTCATTTGAAAATAAACTATGGCATAAAAAAAGAGTTGTTCTGAGTACCCGTCCGCCATGTATGATCGTTTTTATAAATAGATTTTTTTTATCGGCATTTTTATAAATAGTTCACTAACCGAAATGTCAAAGATATTAATTAAAGAATTAAAACATTTATTTATGGGAATTCACATTGAAATAGCTAACAATAGTTTTTATTAAATTATTTCTATTTTGAATTTCTTAATCAAGGACACAGGTCAACTTTTGTCTTTTATTAAAATATGTAAGATAACAAAATGAAATAAGTTACTCAGTCCTATAAGCACATAAAATATTTAAATTTTTTAAATTATGATAGTTTACAATATTTTTAGTTTTGTATTATATGACACTTTTTTTTTTATCAGCAATAAAAAATAAATAAATGCGAACTATTTCAGGAATGATTCAACCCTTGTACAAAAGACATAATAACCAACTTCTAACTAGAGCCACTAATCTAACAAACTAAAGCTCAAACCGTACTAATAAAACCTAAAATACTTTAAGAAACCATCCTGATACACTTCAAAGATTCCAAACACTAATTAGAATAGGAAAACTATAAGCAAAACGAGATTTTACAGAAATCGAAGACCAAACATTTACTTGCACCATTGCACACACTTCTGACACATCAACCACACCCCTTTTGAAAATGATAGAATTCCTGTGATTCCAGATTTCACTCACAATCCAAACCAAATTGTACTCCACACATCATTAATTGAATATGAAGACAAGCTCATCCTAAACAAAGTTTGACATAGGATCAATGTGAGACACAAACTATACTTATCCCAAGTATTTCTTTATAAATTATAATTTTCCAGAATTTAAATTAAAAGGTAGAAATATAATTACGTCAAAAGAAGTTTTGGTTTTATTTCTCCACGATCATATCATTTTGGACAATTGTGTTTCGATTCATTTCCACCAGAATCAAATAACTGCTACATGTAACTCTTGCAGTTATGTAACTGTCATCATGCTGTTGTCCAAGGACAAGCCATGGACAAAATGCCCCTCTTGCTTCCTGATTTGACAAAATGAAAATTATTATGTTACAAGATTAGCTTAAGCTTATTTTACTCTGAATTCGTTTTTTTTAATGCTTGTCTGATTTTTGCTCCAACTAACAACTTTGTTGTTATCCTAACTCCATATTGTCTGCTCTTTTTTTTTTTTTTTCTGAGTTTGATGTCAGTGGTTCTTTAGCTGTATGTGTTGAATCATTTAAAAGGATAATATTTTTAATTAATTAATTTAAAATATATTTTTGAAATTAATTCAGTTTGTTTCATGATAAAGAACTTATGTCATCTATTATTTTTGACGTTTTGAACTTGAATTATTTATTTAATATGATTCATTAATTTAAAAATAATGATGATAGGTGATAGAATCAAAATTGGGTTATTGGGAAAAAAAGCTTTAAATAGGAAGAAAATAAGCAGAATATGAGATAAAAGGAAGTGTTAAATGTTTTGTTTTGTTTTTGAGTTGCATATCTGTTATGAAGTGTATTATTTAGTAGTCTCTCTGGGTGTGTCGGGAGTATTGGTCGCTGAGTGTGTTTTATGTTTGGAGTTTTGGCAGGTAAGTTCCCCGAAATGAGAGTGAAGCAGAAGCAATAATGAAAGGTGACAGCATATGATTTGAGGGAAAGTGGAGCAAGTTGTTGTGTGTCTGAAAACTTTGTACATCTGAATTTGGTTGATATAAATCGTGTATGTAAGTGTGATATTGATATTGACATTGAGTGCATGTGAAGTGGTAAGGAGGATAGAATCCCAATAAAAGCGCTAGACTCAGCTGTCCCTAAAAATACTCACTTAAACAGTCAAGCCTCCTCCTTTTATTCAACTTCTATTATCCAGTACGGCAGTACTTTATCCCATCCCACGTTTCCTTTTTCTTTTCTTTCACTTACTACTTCCAACTTCCAACTTCCAACTTCCAATTACTTCATATTCTACATTCACACTCTTTCCACAACTCTCATGTTTTTTTTTTAAATATTCAAATCCAACTTAATTTCCCAAAATTACTTCATATTAAATTAATACTTTATTACAACTGTCTCTGAAAACTCTATCTTTGAAGAGAAAAGGAAACCATTTGATAAGCTGAAAAAAATGGACCACATCATACTCAATTAAAAACAGATAAAAACGCTAAAAAAAAAAACATTTTATGTCACCATGATACAGCCCCCAATCCCGAATTAAATCATCACTGCTCCAACCATGTCCTCCTCCCAACACTACCATGACGTGACCATGCGAGCAAGTAGTTACGCCGGATGCACCACCTTTTCACACGTGTCACAACTGACACGTTGCATATCTCGTGAATTCTGGATCAGATTCCAGCGCTTCCATGGTTTCGGGCGCTAAAACAACCTCCAAATCAACGGTCCCTGTTCCATCTCTTCCGGGAAACGCCGAGATCTTACCGTCGAATTTGTTCGCTCTTCCACTTCTCACCGCCAGAGGTCTCCCCCACCCGAAATTGTTATCGTACATTGGAAACCTCGGAGAACTACCCATAGTGATGGATGCGCCGTCAGGGTTCCCAAGAGGGAAGCACCTGGGTTTCTGCTCCCAATCGTCTACGAAGCGCCGCACCATGGCCTCGTCGTGCGCCTTCACGTTTGAGTTCAGCTGCTCCGCGCACCACCGTAGATCCCTGGATAACACGTCACCGGCACAGGCGTACGTTGGCACGCTCTGAATCGCGTTCCCGAAGTAGTACTGTTCCAATTTTGGTTCTATTCGGTGACGGCAGTTAACCGCCATTCTGAACGTGGTAGTTTTGGAAGCAGGCAATTTCCTCGCGCGCGTAATCGCGCGCCACAGCAACGCGCACACTGATTGAAACGACGAAATCTCCATCGTTTCGGTAATCGTTTGCGGTTTCGAATTCGAGTTCACCTTGAACCAACTCTCCAGAATTGTACCGGCCTTGCCGTTGTTCTCCTTCGCGTGATGATCGTTGCTTTGCTTCCGCATCAACTCGACGCTCGTGCTGTTGTTCTCCTGACACCGACGGTTGTTCGTCTTGGCCTTCAGTTTCTGAATTGTTTCGCGGCTGAAACTGAAGATTCTCTCGCGCAGCGGCGCGTGAGAATCGAACGTGACCTGAGGACCGCCTTCCGGTAGCCGGAGGACGGCGTCAGAGATCAGAATGGAGTCGCGGTGGAAGTACGGTACATTGCGGATGCTTTTGTTCGCGTTTCTGCAGAGCTGAGCGAAGGTATTGAAGAAGTTCCAGAAGGAGGTGCCATCGGTGACGGCATGATTGACGGCGCAGCCGATGAAGAGGCCGTCAGCGAGTTCGGTGACCTGAACAGCGAGAATTGGTGAGTAATGGCCGGTGTAGCTGACTTTCCTGTCGAAGGCGAAGAAGTCTTTGAAATATTCGGGGACGTCGAGTGGGGACAGTAGGTCGCAGATGCGAATGGTGGTGGCATTGGTGTGTATGAAATCGACGCCGGCGTCGTTGCAAGCGATGTAAACGTAACCTTGGGAATCGGTAGTTAAACGGCCAGCGAGGGGTGGAAAGAGAGAAAGTGTGCGAGAGAGTGCAGATTTAAGAAGAGGAATTAAAGAGTAGAGTGGAATATTGGGTTGGGTAAAGAGACATCCCTTTTGGATATAGTGGCAGGACAACATGGGGAGGTCCGAAACAGAGAGTTTAAGGTTTCCGATAGTAGAGTTTTGGTCTGGAAAGACGGTGCATTTGGAGAGTAAGGTAGGTGCAGAATCAGAAAAAGGCATCTTGGTAGAGATGTTGTGTGTGTTATGCAAATTGGTATTGAAAAAGCAATTGGATAAAAGAGATTTTTGTCTTTTCTCTCTTCCTCTCTATGGTGTGCGTAATTGGAAGGGAAGTGAGGAGTCGGGTAGGGATGGGAGAAGACGTTGCAAGTGTCCCTATTATATATAGGCACCAACAAAGTGTCTTCATTCATGCATTTTATTTTCTTGATCCTTGAGCCTCAGTCATGTTTGCCTTCCTTATTTTATTTATTATTTATTCTTTATTCAGAACTACCATTTTGGTGGTTGTTAATCACTCTTTTTATTTTACCCTTTTCAAGCTCCAACCTACCTTTTCCCATTCTTTGGTTAATCCTCCTCAAGTCAATTCAAATCTCTGCCAACAAACAAATTACTTATCCAAAAACGAGCACTCAAATCTAAGAATAGACGCTACAATTTTATTTTCCCCATCTCAATTTTTTTTAAACAAATCAATATTTTATTACCAGTTTATAAAAATATGTTTTTTCAAGATTTGAAGCATTTTAAAGCCATTTTCACCCTTTAAAGGCAAGAAGGAAACATGATACATGAAAATGAGAATACTTACGTTACATTTCTAAACAGGTTGCTTCCTCGCACAAATTAATCGATTATTGTAAATAAATTGCTACTAGAAGTTTGAAAAAAATCAATTATCATTTTGGCCACAGTCGTTTATTGAATAACAAGTTTGAAAAATCAATCATCTATGGGAACCATTAATTATTGGAAGCGATACTATTAGACACTAATAATACAATCTACTCTCTTCGGTGGTGAATTTTTTTTCTATTTTTTTTTCTATTTCATATCTCATTGCCACAAAACACCTCCACTTTCAACCGTCCATCTCATTTTCTTTCCCTCAATTTCCACGACAATTCAAAACACAAGTTCTGTTTTTTCCTAACTTCTGTCAATTTAAAATACAGTGATTTCCCTATCACGGCTTCACGTTAAACTCCAAATCTAAATTAAGAAACTACACATACAAGTATCCAACTAGTTTTACAAAATATTTTTTTATACAATATTAAATATAACTTTTTAAAATGAAATGATTGAGATATAATGGACAAAATAAATAAATAAATATTTTTCCTCAAACTCTTCCTCCATCTCTCATTCAGCTTCCCCTTATCTCTCTCTCTCTCTTCTCTCTCTCTCACACACACACACCGTAAAACTTGTTATCTCTCCTGGAAAATGAATGATGATAGTAAGTTTTGACACTTGGAGGGGTATTGGCAGAGACACGTGGGAGTGTCTGGTGGTGGATATTATATATATTGGGAAGATTAGAGAATATAGAGATATGGTTTGGGGTATTACTTGACTTAGATATGTTAAGTGAAAAGCAAAACAAGTATCCAAAATCCAAGAAATAAAAGATGTGATGCAAATTTGGAGATTACTATGGATCTCCCAGATTTTTCTTAAAATCCAGGAGTATCGCACACCCTATGGTGGCTGGTCTGCTCTCAAGGACACACTGCAAATATATGCCGTGCGATACCTGATCTCATTTGTCTTCTTATTCCCTCTTTGCTTTTCATCATTTCATTATATCACCTCAATCCATCTTTTTTTTTCTTTTTTCTTTAAATCAAATATCTCATTACCACCAAAATGATATGTTTCTTGTGTTTTAATGTTCAAATTTTAATTGCATAATTTAATCCAAATTTGTGAAACACATATTAGATGAAATTAGGTTGAGACGAGTTCAAAGACAATTCTAACTCATTCTGAAGAAAAAAATACATTTTTTTTTGTCGATTTTTAAATTTAAATCAGTTCAAATAAGATTTTCTATCATGAGAATCTAGAGTTTTATCTTTGGATAAGTGGTTGATGTTTCCTCTATGTTTCTAGCATCTGTTAAAATTATATATGTCACGAGATATTGTTAGCAAAAGAAATCAAATAAGTCTAATGGAAAAAAATCTTATTCCAAAGAAATTTTAATATATATTGTTTTCAGCTAAGAGCTTAAAAGATTTTTAATATATATTGCTTGTCCTGTCTTTGATTCAAAGCTCTTTTATTTACCATTGATTATTCATTAAGCATAATTAAGTTCATTTAATCAGGGGTAATAATTTTTTATTTTCCTTTTTTACTTTACTATTCTCTTTATTATACTGTGTTGATTTTAGTCATGAGTGAGAGTCCTTAAATTAGAACATGCACTAATTGAGTCCTTTTTCTATTTGTGTTCAAACACTCTGTTTAGAATGGGTTTTTGCTTTATTATTTCTCACAAGTTATAATTAGGTATAAAAGGTCTAGATCGAGGTCTATAATACCTAATTTTCTTATAGCTGTTTATTTATTGTACTAATTATTATGTAGGTTTGGTTATTTTAAAAGTAATAACTTGAATAGAGACTAATAGTATAGACTCCTTAGGTGATTTTAATAGTGAATAAGTGAGTTCGACTATGACATAAATTACTAAGGGTCTTTGGATTAAATATATGATTGTTTCTTGGAAAGAATATTGTATTCCCTATGATAAACAATAGTGACGGGGCTACTAAAGGGTTGAGATAATTCCTACCAAAACACAGACCCCTTAATCTTAAGGATCTTAATCTTAAGGATAGGTGAGAGACGGTTAAAGACATCAACGTTATTCCTATTAGCATAGTTCCCCAGTTTGAAGTATAAGCAAAGAGATTATTAAAGACATTAGTATTATTTTAACCAGTAGACAACCCCTCAAAGCATAAATAAAAAATGTTTCTTTTGTGCCTTTTTTTTTCAGCATATTAATTTTGTACTGGTTGGGACTGGACGAATTTCAGATGTCTCAGTACTTTATATCGACTAATAGACATGTTTAAAGTGTATTAATGTCAAGATATGTATTAATAAGGCTTAGTCGTACGGAAGACTAGGCTTAATCACAATTCATATACTAATCTCGGTCCAATAGGAAGAGGGTCCATCAGAGGAATATAAATAAGCACAACTTCCAAGGAGAAGGTACGTTGTTATTACGCATTTATTACACACTGAATACCAAACACTTACTTGAGGGTCCAAGCACCTTTTGCAAGTGTTCTCCCAATCGAGAACGAACAATAGAAGTAGAGCTTGATCGAAGGTAGTGAATGAGAGTAAAGGAAGGAAGTTGATCCCGACTGAACCTAAAGAGTTAAAAAAGAAGGAGCAAAGAAAGGTAGTATCGATCGAAGCAAAGAAATCAATTGTTTAACCAATAAGAATTCTCTCAATCCCTTTTATACGAGAACAATTTCATAAATATTAATCAAAAACTAAGGTTAACATGACATTACCATAACATGGTCCAAGATCAACCTTTGTATATATTTTCTCATGTAACTTAATATATTTATTAGATGACTTCATTGAATAACATAGATTAAAAATTAATTTGATCATTTTGTTTGGTTCATCGTCATCATTTTATTTATTTTGCATAACAATATATTTTGAAATTATTATGTTGGCTCCATATAGATGTCAATTTTAACATGAAAATGATATATTTTGACATTTTATTGGTGTAATTGTCATTCAATCTATACAATCATAAATTAAGATGAAATGTGCGACGATGTGTTTAGAATTATTAAATAACTCGATTTGTCATTCACATTATAGGGTTCAAGGATCATGTTATGGGACTCAATGACCACACTATGAAAGCTTCAGTTCTCATTCTCATTCCCCACCTTCAGTAAAACTCGTATTCTCTTGTAGTCTCTCGATCAGGAGAACATCTATAAAAGGTGTTTTCGTTTTCGGTACAGTAAATATACAATATTAACGTCCATTTTTTTTAAAGTTGTCTTTGTGATGAGTTATGTTACTGTTAGACCAAAAATAATGTATAAATCATGATTAATAATGTATTACTTAATTTTCAACTTAACCTAATTAATCATCTTATAATCTTAATACTAAAATTTTTTAAACTCATTCGATTTCAATAGGTACAATCACTATGGAAAAAAAACAACTCACTACAAATAGCAAACAAAATATTCGAATATTAGACAAATTACATAAATATGCTGTCCAGTACATGATGGCTGTTTTAAGTTAGATAAAACAAAAGTTGATCTGCAGTTTATGTTGTCATATTCTTAACAAAAAAAAATATTATTATCTTATAAAATACGTTTAGTAATTAATTTGTATAAGATTAAAATCCAATTTAAAAAAAATGTGAATAATAATATTGAAGTGAAGGAGGAGCGCCGACTATTTGCGTTGTGTATGTGTGGTGTGATCCCTCAAATCCCCAAAAGGTCGGCTCCTTAGAATCTCAACTGTTTAGCTAATCTTGAACTGTTACATATCATGAATCCAATATTATTATTACGGCTACTTGAACATTATTTTATCTTCATGCACTCTTTTCCTCATTTCTATATTCAAACTTAGGTTTTGGATCATCTCTTTCTCTAAAACTATACCCAGACTAACTGTAGAGAATCTCCGCAACCGCCATTTCTGATTTGTCGGTTTCCGTTACCATCAATAATATCTCATACTATTAATCATTACCAAATTCCCATACTTGTATATTAATTTGTGATTTATTAGTAGATAAGTAAGGTCTGAGCACATTTTGGACTGTGGTATACTTAATTGTTTGACTACAGATAGTGTATGAATACTATAATGTTCTTCCTTTATATAATGGTATGATTAAAAAAGTATACTGGCGATGAAGAGGATTGGGGTGATTGCAGTGCAGAGGGGGCATATATTAATGTGTTCCGCCACTGTGGACAGTGGGGCTTGTGTTTTGTCCAAGTTCTGAGATCCTCTTCTTCAACATTTTTCATTACAATGTATCTTGGGATCAGCCACGTGGCTCACAGTTCAGGGACAACCATGTAGCTTCTCTGGGTTCTATGTGTGACAGTGAATTTGACAGATGCCAGGTGTGTGACAGTGCAAACCCACCGTGAACAAAAATTAACAATCTGCACAGTAAGTACGGTACTGCTATTTATGTCTTCCATCATTTTTGGACATTATTTTTTACTCAAATTATATATTTTTTTAAGACCTTACACAACTGTTAACGACTAATTGTAATTTCTTTTAAAATTTAACTGTTTTGATAAATTTAAATCAAAAGTCCATGTGTATGCTAACATACCCCAATTCTTGTTTATGTTGGAGAACTCGTAACTTTTGTTTTGTTACTTTAGTTTAATTATTGTCAAAACCACCAACTTTGATGCAATATTTAAATTACCACTCATTAAATATTCGTAATTAGGTATTCTTATGAAGAGAAGTTCTTCTCTAATATGTCTATAAAATATTAAATTAGAAAGTGATATATTACAATATACTTTTAATATACTTTTGTATTTATTTTTAATGAAGTAGTATATATGTGTTTTCTTTTCAACTAAATATGTGATGTTTGTGATGTTATTGTATAAAGAGATTGAGAGAATATTTTATTAATTGAATAATTCATTTTTTTTTCTTATTTTATTTTTCTAACTATTTACCTTTAATTCTTAGTTAAAAAAATATATGCAAAAGATGTTCTGACACTCAATTAAATGTTTGATATTTAATGTAATAAATACATAATAATGACATGCATTTGTCTTGATTGATGTTTCTATTTAAACAGATGTGATGAATATTGTTTTTCTTAGATGATATTAACATGTAGATCATAGTTAAAAGTGTATTACAAATTTTTTCATAAATTTAATCTTATTAATCATTATTTAACTTTAATGTATTTAAATAAGTCTATCAAGACATTCTGTTACCATCCAATCCGATTGGTACATATTATATTATAACATTTAACAAAGTAAATTTAAACTTGATATTTTGTTTGAAGAACTATAATAAAATTCATCTTTGGTTTTGCATTAATTGTACCTTTTGTTAATTTAATCTATTTTAATAAATTTAAAGATGTGTTAATTTAACTTATTTTAAAAATATGTTTTTATATTTTAAAAAGTAAACTATAAAATGTTCTGGAATATTCCTTGTCAATGTTCCGGAATTAAAGTTCCCTTTTGTTTTTTCCATTTGAATTTAATTTATTGTCAAAATATAGGTTGAGAAAGTCATGAAATGTTGGGTGTTTAACGAAATAATAATTTTCTTATAACTGAAATTGTTGAAAGAATTTTTTACCAACAGCTTAAATGATAAATATTAAAGATAGAAATGTTCTGAATTTTGATAACGTGGTTAAATAGAAATGGGCAGTTGGCAAAAGACAGAGGGTGTGGAATCTGTGATATAAAACAAAGCGTTGGCCGGTAATTAATTCATGCACCTTCTGCCTATGTCATATTGCTCCAATAATAATATTATTATTTTTATTACTTAATAAACAAACCAATGACTCTAGCTGACGCCATACGTCAAAAAAAAATAAAAAATCAATACAATAATTTTCGGTTCATTCATGAAGGTGCTGACCAAGTGTGAATGCTCAGTTTCACCATTCATCTATTTTTTTTAATCTAAATTCTTTAATAGAAATAATCTTATTTTAATTTTATTATAGGCAACACATTCTACTCCGAAGTTAGAGACAACTAAATGATATTACCTATTATAAGTTGATCAACCATCGTGGAATGAAAAGCTACTTTTGTTCTTTTACATTTTTAATATATCACTTTTGGCAGTCAATTAATGCATTTTATACAATTTTGTAAATAAGGTATGTTATAGAGATGAGAAAGCGGACAACTAGTTTGGATTCTTCGCAGTTTGCTGAGAAAAATTATGGGATACACCAACTATTTCAATTTCTTGACCTGAGGTTTGTCTCGCATAACTTAAAATTTGTGTAAGTTAAGTGTAGCGTGGGATTAACTGACTCGTATAACCAATGTAACTTAAAAATTTCAAAATTTATTTTTATATTTTTATATTTTTTTCATGCAGTCTCTTATTGTATAAAATTATAAAATTATTCATTTCAAATTCTATGATCTGGAATACAAATTTGTATTATGGATTCTATAATCTAGAATATTGTCAATTCGAAATATAAATTTTAACTTCTAAATTTATTGGACTATCTATAAATATATAGTCTTATGCACGACTTGATAATTTAGGTCTGAGGGGTGTGTTGGAATCCTGTATCAACTAAGGATAAAAATATTTTATATAATATAAGTGAGTGCAAATATAACCTTATAAAATCAATTTTGTAAGGTTGAATTAGACTAAAAGTTTACTTCTTAATAAAAACTAAAGTAAAAAATTTGCATAAATTAAAAAAATAAGTAATATTATGAAATAAGTAATTAAGTTTTAAACTTAGCATATAGATTTAGTTTATGTAAAAATATTATTAGCTTCCAATATATTTTAAAAATAATTGAAATAATATTGATTTGATATATTAGAAAAAAAAACAAAATAGTTGTCAATAATATAAAACATAGTGAAATAATATCAATTATAGTGATTGAAAAATTTGGAAGGAATTGAATTAGTATTTTTTTTTGGTCAGTTATATCTTAAACTTTTGCATTATAATCTTCTAATAAAGTGTTTCAAGCAAAACAAATTTAAGACTCACGTGCTTGAACTTAAAGTTTTTTAAGGCCTATTTATCTTTTAGAATGTAAAACTTATCTTTCTTATAAACCGAAATTGCACAAGAGAGAAACTCAATTTGATCTTTTTTTTCATCTCCAACTAAAATGTGTTGGTCAAAGTATATTATAAAGAAAAATCTTAAAGCTTTTTATAATTGTTGTGTCTACTACTAAGGTAAAAATACAATATTACATCTATTAATATTACAACTAATTAGGTAATATGTCTACTTTTTTTTATATTAGTTATAATCAGTAACTAGTATAATTTTTTTATTTAATTATTTATTTTAATTTAAAAAACATATTACAAATTTTTCTAACATCAACTAATATAAAAAATTATTATTGTTATTATAAGAAAATGATGCTGCATAACACTTACATCACTCTTAAAATCAATACAAAATATCTAAAATAAATTATTGTAAAAACTCCCTGTTATATAGATTCAAAGGTTTTACCAATCATTTCCTAAAATGAAATGACTTGTTACTCTTGGCAACAACCCACAATCATTCTTAAGTAACATAGCATTCCACAGTCAATGTATGTTGAATTCTCACCATCAAATAGCATTTTGGCAACAGTAAGAAAAACAACAACCAAAAAGTAAGTGGGAAGCCCTTTTGACCATTGAAACCTATTTAAACCTTTTTTATTAAGGAAATAATAATTATAAAATTATATTCAATTATTGTATGCAATATTTGACGATATTGTACCCAATTATATGTAATTAATTTAATAATTATAGAATCTCATGATTAGTATCCTACCTAATTAGATTGTAATTTGGGAGAGAGAAACTCCCTATATATTTCCTATACATGACTGATGTAATATAATATAAGAGAATAAAAAACATTTTTTCTTCTTACCATTTTTTATCATTTTCTTATATTTTTCACAAAGAACTTAAGTTGATAAAAATCAAAAGTGGTTAGTAAAGAGGTTGTTCTCATCTTCATCAACACTAGTTCTCATCTTATTTGTTGATAAAAAAATATTATTTTGACATTACTTTTTACATTGGTCCAAATTATATTTTTAAAATGATAGAGGTTATGAAATGTA
Organism: Phaseolus vulgaris; assembly: GCF_000499845.2. Lineage (NCBI taxonomy): Eukaryota > Viridiplantae > Streptophyta > Magnoliopsida > Fabales > Fabaceae > Phaseolus > Phaseolus vulgaris. The sequence goes on from NC_023752.2 coordinate 57,612,131, forward strand.
AAAAAATATTTTTATTATTTGTAGATTTGTAATTTGGACAAAAAGAAGTCAAATATATTATCATTGCTTTTGTTGATCCATACTTTGTTTCAAACACATAAAGTCAAAGACCTCATTTTTCTTGCAACATACGTCATCGCCACATATCTTGTTTATTTGTCTATATCTTTAATGTCTAACCACTGTATTCCTTTTCCAAGCATGTATTAGTGTATTAGTGTCTTTCTTCCTACTACTGAATAAATACTAAAAAATATTATTAAATAAAAATTAATTTTAAAAAAATTACTAAATTATATACTATTTTAAAAATTAAATAAATATTAATATTTTAAAAAAATATTATTAATAAATAGTTTATAAAATTGTATTTAATAGTTATTAAGATTTTAACTACAAATTTTAAAATGTAAATAATTGGTATCTAAAATCTCAGTGACTAATTAGATACAAATTTTTAAACTATCTATTGATAATAGAAATTAATTTAAATATAAATAAATTTTTTAGTCTCTAAAATAATATTTAATTTAATCAATATAACAATTAATTATTTTTATTTTTAAAATATTTTTTTATTTAATATTTTTATTATAGTGTGTGTCATAAAAATATAAAGCCAAGAATATGGGTATGCAATAATAAAAGTGGAGATAACACATGAAGTTAGTTTCAAGAAAAAATGTCTTTTCAATTATTATGTGTCATCCATATTCAGCGAGTTAGGTTTCCAATTTTTCATTGTCATATTAACAAGGCACTCCCAATTTCAAGTATTGTAAAATAATGAAGTGATGACATGAATGGCCGATATTATCCATAAAAGAACAAACAAATATGTTAAGTAATAAAATAAATAAATAACACAATCGACAAAATCAAATTTTACACTTTTTTTTTTTTTGAAAAATCAGTTACTAAAAGTTTAGTGATGTATTCATATTATTATTCAATTACCAATAAAATAAATTTATAATATTTTCATAATAATTATTTTAAAAATTAAGTTAATATTAAATATTTATAATAATTGATTTTTTTTATCATAAGAAAGAATAAATAAATATGAACCACTTCAGGGGAAGTCTAAACTTTATACATCTTAGATAGAAAGCGCACCGCTATCTAGTCAACAACAACAACCCCTCATAAATAGCAGAAGGAAACACCAACCCAACCTACCACTAATCACTTGTTTTTAAATGAAAACATATAACCCAATGGATCAAGACACCAATCAAAAAAGAAAAAACAAGTGGAAGGAACTTTGGTAGTAACCTAAGACCGTACCTTTAGTTGAGCAAAAGAAAAAATTTCAAAATGATCAATCACTCTTCCCTTGAAAATATGTTTATTCCTATGATGTCAATCTCACTAACCAAAGCAATCCAAATATTTTCACAAGCTAAATTGACAGCAGCAGAAGCGCCAATCAAGTTAAAATGCAAGAAATGTGAAGTAGGCTCATTATGATCAACTGACTTCAACCCTATCCAAGCATAACAAAGATTCCATACTAGCTAAACAACTCTACATTCAAAGAACAAATGATTTGTGATCTCCTCTTTCTCCCTACAAAAGCAACAAATCGTACTATCCACCGCAACCCCACGTCTTGCCAGATTGATCTTGGTAGCGATCTTGTTCTGCAGAACCCTCCAAGCAGTGATGTGAGCTGAGGGTAAAGCCTTAATCTTCAAAAAATAGTTATACAAACTTGAAGAATCCCCTTCTAACAAATCCTTTAAAAAACCGTACGCAGAGTTGACTGAATATTTAACGCTATCACCATCATTCCAAACTCATTTATCATCAAAATTAATTGAGGGACTCGAAAGGTGTACAGTCTCAAGAAGCTGAGTAACATGTTCCGATTCCCAAACGAAAAGACCCTTTCTCCAAGAAAAATCCCACACCCAAACATGATTAACCCAAGCCCCACAAAAAGAGATCTTAGCTTCTTTTGATACTGACAGTGAAAACAACCTTCGAAAAAGACTTTTTAAACGGCCAAAACCCAACCAATTATCTTCCCATAAAAGTAACTCATTTCCATTACCAAACTCTCACCTGAATAGATCTTCCAAGGACGATCCCAAGACTTCTTGCTTCTAAACCTTCATTAGATCTCTCCACCAAAGTGAATCTAAGTTGAGTAGTCGTTGCTCTTTAAGACTTCTCCACCCACCATATTTAGACTCTAGGATATCCTTTCAGAGCCCTCCCTTAGTTTGACTCAGACGCCAAATCCATTTCCCTAGCAATGCCAGATTAAACAACCTAATATTGTGAATGCCAAGGCCTCCTGCATCCTAAGGCTCGCACACCTTATCCCAAGCGATCCAAACAATTTTCCTCCCCTCGAACCCCCAACCCCACAAAAAGTTCCTTTGGAGGGTCACAATCTTCTTCATAGGAAGGCATCTTGAACAAGGATAAAAAGAACAACATAATAGACGAAAGAACAGACTTGACTAAGCAAATCCTCCCAGCCATCGAGATAAATTTCTCTTTCCAGGTACTCAGTCTATACTTGATTCTGTCAATTATACCGTCCCAAAACGCGTTCCTCTTCTTACACCTCCTGATAGGCAACCCCAACTACCTGAAAGGGTCTTCGTCACCTCACAATTGAGAATAGACGCAAAGCGAAGGATAAGATTTAGATCGATCCCCACCCCTCTGATTCTGTTATTTGAGAAATCCACCTTCAGCCCATTAGCAACCTTAAAACAATTCAACAAAACCCTAAGGTCGTACACACTCTTAATGTTGGCAGCGCAGAAAAACAAGGTGTCATATGCGTACTAAAGCATATTAACCTTAACCTCTTTGTACCCGACCTCGAGATCCTCTAACAAGTTTTTCTCAGTCGCTTTCCTTGAAACCTCGGCTAGTCATTCTACTGCAATAAGAAACACGAACGGTGCTAAAGGATCACCTTAACTCAGTCATTTCTTTGGAGAAAACTCATTAGTCGAGCTTCTGTTTACAAGAACAAACACTTTTGCAGATTCCAAACAAGATCTAATCCAGGAAATCCACTTCTCGCAGAACCCAAGTCTGTCCAACATGTAGTGGAGGAAATCCCAACACACCAAGTCATACGTCTTTTTGTAATCCACCTTAAAAAAGACACAACTAGCCTTTTTCCTCTTCATTTCCTCTAACACTTCATTAGCTACTAACACGTTATCCAATAAACCCATACCTTCGAGGAAAACAATTTGTCTAAGATCAATGACTTTATTCAACACCTTCTTCAACCTTGTAGACAAAATCTTTGAAATAATCTTATAGATACACCCAACCAACGAGATTGGTTTAAACTCACTCAACTCTTAAGGATTTTCTGATTACAGAATGAGACAAATGAATGATGCATTTGACCCCCTAGGCCATTTTTCTCTATTAGCAAAGTCATTTACTGTCGAGGATATCCTCCTTTAAACAATCCCAACAAAAAATTTTAAAGCCAAAATTGAAACCATATGGGCCAAGACTTTTCGAGTTGCCACAACTCCACACTGCCTCTTTAGAAAAAACACCTACGAGCATCAAGTTATCATCACTAGAAATTTTATTGAAATCTTTTTTATCCAATCTGACTTGCGACCCAAAATCTCCGTCAAATTTGGCTTTGAAAAAAATCTTTGACCTTATTTTTAACACTTCCCTTTTGAAGAGTGAGATATTGTGTAGAACTATGTGACTATTTATTGTTACAATCAAAATGTCATTCAATTAAGTTGTCATCAATTTAGCACGAGAGGACCAAACACATAGACATTATACTACACTTAAAATTGTTTAGTATAGGAAAGTTAGAATTGAGAAGATAACCTCAGAGGAGAATCCCATAAATGTGTTTCAAAGTTCTTGCCAAGATCAAAGTTCAAACGGTGTTTTGAATGGATTAAATTTTGATTTGTGGACAAAAAAAGATGATGATAGAAATTCTTCCGTGATTTGAAGTCAAAGTAAATAATTGTGACTAATCATACTTGATGAGCATTCAATGAGACAATAATACTGTTTGATGAAAAGGAACTACAAAATCATCTATTGATGATCTAGATGATATACAATATTATATTTGATTAGATGTATAAACTTTACTCGGTTAATAGAAATGTTTTTACTGTTAACCTAAAAAAAATGTTTTTATTTGTTTTAATTTCTTCAATGATTGTCTTTTAATTGGCAATGGATTTCTTCACGTTGCAAAACTCTTCATATCCCAAACTCTATATGTAGTCTAACTTTGTCTATTTGTTTTTGTAATAATAGAAAACTTGCATATTCTACACGTCTCAGAAGTATTACAGTTTATCTAACAATCTGAAAATTATGTTTCCAAAAGCTGCAAGAACGCAAGGTCTACTGGTTATTAGAAGGATCGCAAGCAGTGACGTTTCGTTAGAACGAAAAGCGTGGTGGTTATGATAAATGTCTGGAAGATCATCACCCATTCTTATATCAGAAGAAAAGAAAGGGTTGTTGGTTTCTCTCCTTTTATGGTAGTAGTTGTGATGATCATGGTGTTGTTGAGTTATTTTCTCGAGTCAACTGCAGTACATATATATACAATAATATGTTTGGGCAGGATTCCCACCTATAATATGCTATGGCCATTTTTCATGGTTCGTAGTGATGATGAATACGTGACTTGAACTTGGTCATTTACTGTCACAACTGCTGCAACTGCTGGGAAGAGTTCAAAATCAAAGTCTCAAAAATGGCTCCATTGATAGAGCACGCAAGCACGATGGCCTTTGCTAAAATTAATATTTTTTCGTGCACACATGTCTTCTTAGGAAGAAACATACTTCGTCGTATTATGACAACAAGATAAAAAGATAAGATGAACCACGCTTGTACCCTCCAAATGCATGCATTATGTGATGAATGTTGCATCGGATGCAATTGTCTTCTAATAACAACAGTGAACACAAAGAGGTGTTACTGTTGTTACGTATCAGCCTTTTTTTTTTGTTTTTCTCGTCTTTGGGGAGATGAACGTAGCCTTTTGTTAACCCAATGTGTGATTAAATAAAGGAATCTTGGTCTCTCTGCAGAAAATACTATATGAAATTTTGTTCTTGTTGTTAACAGCTTAACGATTGTGACGTTAATTTAGTCTATTTTGGATTTGACACAAGCTAATAACTTCTCGACACAACACAACCAACAACTGATAGTAGTATATTTTTTTTTTCAACCCTCCGAAAAGATATGTTAAGGCCAATAATTTTGTCCGTTCAACATTTTAATCTGTCTTTATATATAACGACAATAAATTAGTACAATTGTTTCTTTTTTTCATTTTATGAGAAATAGATGTACTTTATTAGATAAACATTATATAAATTCAATGAAATTAATTTTTTTTATAAATATATAACTTAATTATATGTCTCTTAAATTTAATTTAAAAGTCCTTATTAAACTTGAAAAATGTATCAATAGGAATCTTATAAATCAATTTTGTGTGTATGATGAATTAAACTTAAATTCAACTTTTAACATGGTATTCAAATCTATCTTAACGAGATTATGGTGAATCAATGATATCATTTGTTATCGGATCGAGATAATCTTCACCTTACAAACTAATTTTGTGATAATCAATCAGACTTAAACTCACTCCTTAATACCTAAATTTGTTGTCTAATCTGATTAAATATAAGTTAGTTTAAAGCAAGTAAACTTTGATTGCAAACGTTTTAAAAGTGAAATTAAATTTACACTAAAGAAAAAAAATGAAATAGAAACTAATTTAAAAAAAAAATAATTAGTTATTATATTGATAAAATTAGATATTATTTTAATTACTAAAAAAATATTAGTATTTAAAATAATTTCTATTATTAATAAAGAGTTTTTAAATTGAAATTTAATTAACTATCAAATTTTTAGCTATCAACTACTTAAATTCTAGTTGATAGGTAAAACCTTAATAATTAATTAAATATCAATTTAAGAATTTATTAATGATATAAACTATTTTAAATAATAATATTTTTTTATCTCTAAAATAATATATAATTTAATTAATATAATAATTAATTATTTTTATTTTTAAAATTAATTTTTATTTAATGATTTTCTATATGTATAATTAAAGTTGGCAACAATAAAGTGATGTTTAATTTATTCATATACGGACCATTTCTTTCTTCGTAGGGCACTTAGAATTCGTTATACCAGCAAATTTGTTATAACTTATTAGAATAGGGGTATCCATAACCTGAATTGGTAGTTGCGCAAATAATAATTATGATTGGTTTTAGGGTGGTTATACTTAATATATAGCTCTTAACTGAAAATAATTATAACGGGTGCAACTTCTATAACCATACTAATCTTGTTGGGGTTAAGAATCTGGTCAGACTTGAACTCGTTTTAATGCATAACTAATGTATCTTGACTTAAATTCGGCAATTAGTAATAACAAGTAGGGGATGTATTTAAGGATAAAAATGAAGGCAAAAGGAAACTTTGAAACCGAAGTGAGATGTCTTGTAAATTTAATATTAAAAATTTCACATCAATTAAATATTACCATCTAATAGTATATAATTCTCATTATATACATTATTGCAAAAAAAATAATATTAATAACGATTAAAAAGAGTATTTAAAGATAGTTCTAAAATGATCGTTAATTTAGGTGTAGTTATAAATAAAAATTTATAATGACCATTCTAGAACTGTCGTTGATTCAACAAAACAAAATTAAAAAAATAAAAAATTGGCGCAAAAACGGAGGGAGGAACTCCAATGGGGACGACTGGGTGTGGAGGTCACGGTTGGGGCGATATCACGCAGAGCTGGCGTGTTTTTGGTTCAATGTGACTGAGGCAAAGGGTGAAGGTTGCGGTGTCGCGCAAGATGACACTTTTCCGGTGCGGTGCGGTTGGAGTGGGGTTACGTGACTGGAGTGATGGAGGTTGTAGTGTTGTGCAGTTGAAGTGAGGGTGAATGTCGCGATATCGTGCGGTTGGAATGGTGGAGGTTGCGCGATGTGGTGGAGGTCGCGGTGTTGCACGGCTGGAGTGATGGAGGTTGCACGATGACAATTTCGCGGTGTGGTGGAGGTTGCGGATGGAGTGTGGTGGCAGAGAGATGAGTGTGTGAGAGAAGTGATATTGAGAAGAATGGGAGCAGGACAAAATAGAAGAGAGAGACGCACGCGTGACAACATATTTCAAAAAAATTTACTTTTTAACGATGGTTCCTCCATAACCATCTTTATATCATAACAATTTTTAATGACGGTTCTTCCAAAAGCGTCATTACAAAATTGCTACCACTTTTTTTTGCGACAGTTTTCTACTAATCGTCTTTATACAGGGTCGTGATTTTGATATTTGGTACTAGTGATAACTGATTGCAAATCTTATTTAATAAATTAATTTTATAAAATAAAGTTAAATATAAATTTTATTTTTAATTTTTTTAATATTTAACTGTATCATAACTTCATATAAGTTTAGTATAGATTAGTTTTGTTATACAACTTTTTTTTATATTATCTATTTATATAAATAATCTAAATTTTTAATTTACAGTTTATTTAATATTTTTTATGCTATTTTTATTTTTAATAATTAATTTTTAAATTTTTATTTTAATAGTTATATTTAAATTCTTATATTTATAAGATATTCAAATTTAATATGAAATAATTACAAAATAATTAGACGATTTATTTTTTAATTTTTTAAAAAATTTATGTAAACCGGTCAAGGCTACAATTCTACGGGAGAAAGCAAAGTATTAACCTGTAAGATTTTTTTTTGTCCAAGCTTGCTTTTAGTCGGTCAATGCGTAGACTAAAATAGGACATATCTGTACGCATTTGTCATCTTTTGGTATATTCCTAAAAAAATGGTAAAAAATCATTAATTCTTTTAATAGATTTTTTAAATTAATACTAATCAATTTATGTAACGAAATTCGTTAGGAAATACCATATAATCACAAAATTTGATGTTATAACTTTTTTATACCAAATATTTCACTTAAGTTTTGTTTGGATGAGTTGATGATGTACTTTTAAAAATGATAGGTGAGTGTAGAAGATTGAATGCACTTAAAGCTTGGATTACATGATGAATTTATGTTTTTACTTTTTGTCACATGCAAAGATTTATCCTAAAGACAAATTTAAACATATCAAACTTATTTAAAGGAAAAAGGAGTAAAGTAAATTTACTTTCTCTAAAAACTCTTATCAGACAATCTTATAGTATTTGGTGTCAAATTCAATGACGGACTCCTATCGTGATTCTAATGATAGAAATGTTCAAAAAATTAGAGAAAAGGTAGAGGAAGGAAAAATGAAAAGTTTATATTGATGATGATTCTTTTAAAATGGAACTTTAATAATTGATTTTTTCTATTTATATACCTTTTTACTTTAATAATAGAATATTTAGGTGTCTTTTAAAATATATAACTTATACTTTAAAGCTATTTTCAGGGTCCTAACATTCTCCTAACAAAAAAAATCGTCCTCGAAAATTGACTTGACAAAAATGAGATAAGGATATGTTTAAATAATGATTTCTCCTAATTCCCTAATTGCATCACAAGACTTATCAGCCCACATCACTTTCATCATACTGATGGTCTTGCCTCTGAGCTGTTTACTCTAATGATTTTCAATTGTAACTCTTTAGCCTCCAAATATAAGTATCTCCTTGAGTTGCACATCATACATCTCCAACACATGACTAAAATCAGATATATACTCTCACTGTTGAGACATATGAAAAAGATTATGTAGGTTTGTTAACTGGGGAGGTAAAGCAATCTCATACGCTACTAAACCTATCTTTCTCAGAATCTGATAAAATCCAATAAACTTTAGGAGATAACTTCCTCGATTTGCTAGTTCGTCTTATACTCTTGGTAGGTGTTACTTTTACGAATACAGGTTCTTCAGTTGCAACCCCAACATTTTTCTCCTCTAATCTGCATAAGATTTTTGTTTACTTTGAGAAGTTTTAATCCTCTTTTGAATTTGCTTTTCCTTTGCAGTAGTCTATTGAAGTAACTCAGACCCAACCAAAACTTTCTCGCTATTTTGGTACCAGTATAAAGGAGTGTTGCATTTCCTTTCATACAAGTTGTATGTCATCCTAACTACCCAGATGATCACATACACACTTCTTCAACAAATATTCTAAAGACTAGATTGTTCTCTCAGGTTATAGTGTGAAGCCATAGAGCATGTCCAATATGTGAAGAGAAGACACACACCATATGAACAGTTGAAACACGGAAGAAAAACTGTGTATCTTGGGCATCGTAGATTTCTAATGAAATACCAGCACGATCGTAGATTGAGAAAAAATTTTAACGGATACCAAGTGGCCTTCAAATTTATGAAACGATAAAAAATGTTACTGTGACTTTTGAAAAAATGAAAAATAAGCAAACTCTGAGTGAAATTTGGAAGAAGAGATCAATTTTTCTTTATTTTCCTTATTGGTGTAAGTTAGATGTTAGACACTGTATAGATGTAATGCACGTAGAAAATAATGTGTATGACAGTCTAATTGGAGCACTTCTGAACATTAAAGGCAAAACCAAGGATGGTGTGAATGCATGTTTAGATTTGATTTAGATGAATATACGAGAAGAATTCGCACTGTGAGAAATTGGTAAACATACGTACTTGCCTGCAATGTGTTACACTTTGTTGAAGAAAGAGAAAACAAGTTTTTCTTAATGTCTTAAAGGTGTTAAGGTACCGCAAGACTACTCTTCAAATGTTAAGAGTCTTGTATCTATGAATGATTAGAAACAAATTGGCATAAAGTCTCATGATTGTCACGTTCTAATGCAACAATTACTACTGGTGGCTATTCGTGGAATCTTACCAAAAAAATTTAGGTACACAATCACTCGACTTTGTTCATTTTTCAATTCGATATGTAGTAAAGAGATTGACTCTTAGAAGTTGGATGAACTTGAAGAAGAAATTATTGTTATCTTGTGTCAACTCGAGATGTTTTTTCCTCCATCCTTTTTTGATATCATGGTACATTTGGTTCTTCATCTTGTAAGAGAAATCAGATTGTGTGGACCAGTTTATATGTGATGGATGTATCCAGTTGAATGATACATGAAGATTTTGAAGGGATATGTGAAGAATCAATGTCGTCTGAAAGCTTCCATTATTGAAAGATACGTTTCATAAAAACCTATTGAGTTTTGTTCTGAGTAATTGTCAAAAGCCAAATCTATAGGAGTTCTTAAAAAATGTTGTCACTCTCGTAGATTGATAAGTAAATCTTCAAAAGGTGTGCATGTCATAAGCAAATCCAGATAAGAGGTTCTACAAGTACATTTGTATATCCTAAATAACATTGATGAGATGTTAACATACTTAGATACACACAAAGACATTGTGAAATATAAGAATCCAAGACAATAAGAAAAATGGGTGTTAATTGAGCATAACAAAATTTTCATGTCATGGCTTAAGCAAGAAATCATGAATGATACATCAGCATTTGAAACATTAACATGACTTGCAAACGATCTCAAGTTTAATGTTTTATGTTGTTCTGGCTATGAAATAAATGGTTGTTTGTTTTACACAAAGTCTCGAGATGATAGGAGTACAGTGCAAAATAGTGAAGTCACTTTGAAGGCAGAGCCTATTCAATTTTCAAATTCAAAGGATCAAAATCCTGTTGTGGGATCAATGCGTTATTATGGTGTCTTAGTAGAGATTTGGGAAGTTAATTATACAAAGTTTATTGTACCTGTTTTCAAATGCAAGTAGGTTGACAATAAGATTGGTTTCAAAGTTGATGAATTAGGAATGACTTTGGTTGACTTTTATGACGAACCATTCATAATGGCATATCAACCAAGAAGATGAAGGTGACCTAGAAGATGAAGATACAAACAATGACATTTGTGAGATTAAATCAGTTACAAGAACGACGATCAATAAAGAGTACGAGGATGTTGTTGATGTTGTACATGCAACTCGAGATGATCATGGCGAAATCATATATATTTGTAAGTGCATGTGTTTCAGGTTTAGTTTTACAATATATAATTTTTATTATATTTCTTATTCTTGATGCTAATCATATTTGTTTGATAACATGAACATGACAAATGATGAAGTTCTTCATTCAAGAACTGGTAGAGGAACTACAAGATTAAAGAGTATGTGTAAGAAGATAAATAAATGTTAAAAAAATATTATTTTCTATTGATGTCAACAGTGGTGTGGCCACTGGGCCACATGCAAAGAATTTTAGCATTTATCTCGGAGTAGTTGCTCGTGAAAGGATCTTTATCTTAACTTATTCTTGGGATCACGTCACCAAGCACGAGAGAAACATGATTTAGCAAGATATTCTGGAATGTAATTATTTTTACTTTCTTCAATTTGAAGTTTGTTTATACTTTGTTCAATCTGATGTTTGTTTATGAACTAATTATCCCAAATGTGGAATGTAGACGCATTATGATATTTTGAATGTGTAAACCTTGAGAGCGAAGGTTCTATGTTTAGTCAGTATCAAGTTTCGTCAGTTTAAATCAAAATTGACAACAACTTATATATATGGTGCAAAGAAAGGAGAAAATCCTTGTACAAAATATGCATGCCTTGATGAAGAAACTTGGCAACAGTTTGTGAAGATTCGAGAAACTGAGAAATGGAAGGTTAATATCACTTGTTTTATTTGGATGTAGTTTATATTAGCGTATTATTAACTTTTGAATGTTGATGATAAGATGTTCGGAAGAAAGCAAAATCCAATCAGGCACATAATGAGACCCCACACTTATTGTCCCATGGTTATAAGATGTTAGAGAAGAAGATGCTTGAACAAAAGATTAAAGCATGTTCTACTTCTATTGAGGAAGAGAATAGTGTATATTCTTTGAAGTCTCCATCCACACCATCTGGACATGAGAAAAGGAAGAGTGCTTGTTTAAAGCCATCAAGGACATGGACTTCTGAGGAATCACAACGAACAACTGAACGAATTGTAAGAAATATGCTCTTTATGTGTTATTTTAAATTCAATGTGTGTTGAATCTTGAAATTTTTTTTTCATTTGTTGTAGGATTCTCTTGTTGAGCAAACAATTCAGGGGACTTTTAATCCATATGGTCGCGAAGATATTATTAATGTTGTTATCGGACGACCTGGGATTCGGTCATACTTTGGACCCTCATCACATATCAAGGAACAATCGTCCATTCAACCTAGCTAGGAGTATTTGCTACAGTTACGACAATAGATAAAGGCTGAGGTAACTCAAGAGATTAGAGAAAGCTTAATGGAAGAGTTTAATAAGCGAATGGATAGGGAGTTCGAAAAGCGGTTAGAGGGTTTAGGACTCTCGCAACAACCACGTACTATGGTACAAGATTACTTGCCTCCATTAAGAAAGTCAGCACTAAATCGAGTTGCTCGGCAGTTGATCTATCGGAAGATGACTTTGGCTCAACTAGCCAATGCGAATTATATGTTGAGTATAATTCTTTTATCTGATTCGTTGCCCTAGGTAAGTGTTATGAAGGGGTCACAATGTTACACAATGTGCCTATTCCTTTTAATTTGATAAAGGTCACGTGGAGAAGGTCCCTTATGGTGATGTTGCAGTTCCTATGCCGACATCAGAGGTGACAATTATAGCAAAGGCATTACATACTTTCATTGTTTGACCTAGACATCTCATCAAACCTATATCAGACTCTACGGTATATTTTTGCACTAATAGGATTATATATCAAATATATTACATTCTAACTAATTTAATTATTTGTTTGTTTGTTGATGAGTAGCAGAAACCTAAGACAAAACTGCCTCTGCAGAAGAAGAAAAAATTCTCCATTAATGATCATGTGGCAGCATTGATGGAAGTTGGTACAGCTTTATTAATTTATAACGATAATTTAAAAATCATCGTTATAAATAACTTATTTATAACGATTTCCAAAATAACCTTGAAAATCGTTTTTAATGACATTTTTAACCATTATATTAGTGTACATTTATGTATTTATTATAAACAAGGTAAATTATAACAAATATTATTAAAATATTTAAGTTTGAAAACTGGAAAATATCAACTTACATCAAAGTATTTTAAAAAAATAAGTAATCTTGATTTGCATAAGAAATTAATGCTTCCCTCCTCTAAAAAATTGAGATTAATTAAATGATGACGCCTAAACTCATGAAAGGTGCGAGAGATTGAATAGTCTTAATGCAGCACTGAATGTATCAGTTGTTGATGTTAGTGGAATTATATGTGATTAATTTTGTTTTGACAAGTTGGATCACATTGAAAACGTGGAGTGAAACTTTTAAATTTGATAGTGCGCAGTAGAATTGGGCGAAAAAGTGTTGTGAACATTGATTGATTGGTGCAGAAGAAGAGAAGATAACAGTGGGAATGGAGATATGGATCTCTGTGTCTCATTCTCAGCTCCAAAGTGCCCAGTTATCGTCACCCCCACTCATGTCGGCAACGCATTAATGGAAGAAAGTGATGGATATTAATTAAAAATATTTTTCCTTTTCTTATCATTATTTATGATCTTCTATGAGCATTTATTACAATAAAAAACATCGAAAAAGGATGAGTAAAAAACATGAGGACATGGAACGTTAGAAGACCAGGGGGAGGGAATTCCACGTTGTATGTTCATTCTTGTAACATCATTCACTTCACTTTGACAGTGTTGTAGTAATTGCTGCATGCACCTTCCTACCTTTCCAAATTCAACTCCCTTTCCCCTTAATTTATCATCATCACCTTCTATATGTGTTGGGTGGTGCTGATTGGAACACATTGTTGTGTACTCCCTATTAATAATTGCTACAACTGAAATCACAATTACACCTTCCTAACTTTTTATATTTCCCAATACAAAAGTTTCAATTCATTAATCTATATATGAAACTTTAACTGTGATGTATTTCATAGGAGAACGATATAAAACTATCTAATTAAGAAATTGCCTCTAAATTTTGTTTAATTTTAGATCAAAGTTTGTTAAGGAATTATTTTTATAAAATATATTGTCCTCATTATTAGAAAGAAATATTTCCTTAGAAAATTATGGTGAAAAATTATTAGGAACATTTTTTGAAAAAAAAACAATTTCTTACATAATTTATGAATATACATTAATTTGATGACAATAGTCCTTTAAACAGTGTACACTGCTAAGAGAGAATAAATTAGTATAATTTTTTTTCCAATTAAAAAATATTCATTGAATAATCTAAATAACAGTATTATAGAGGTCATTTTAATATCTTTAAAAGAAAAAATGAAAACATATAAAAAATAGAGATAAAAAGGAAAGTAGATGCTCTTTATTTATTTATTGACCTGTCTTGATCTCGATTTTGATAAATTAAGAGAAAATATTATGTTTAATTGTCTTTGATTTTACTCCTACGTAAAGGTGGAATATGAGACATATTAAAATAAACTCGATGATTTAAGAGAAGAAGATGTATTTAAATTATTTTTAACTTTAACTCTTAAATAAGACTATTTAACATATTGAAATACATTATTTTATAAATTTTGTCATTTTTTTACTAAGTAAAGTATAATATGATATGAAAAACCAAATCAGAAGACTACACTTTATCTACATTAAGTCATTTTTCACTAGACTCTGTATATCTGAATATAGTGGAAGGAAGTTGAATGAATATATGTAGAATGTTTATTTATGTTCTTCTGTCTAATTTAGTTTTTCAAATTATATTATACTCAACAAAAATAATGACAACTTTTAATATAATATAATATGAAAATAAAGAAAAATATGCTTAATAGAAAATAATATGATTTATCGATAGTTATATATATATATATATATTATTTGAAAAAAATATTATATTAGAAATCTTTAGATGTCGTTTGCACTTGTACGTCTCTTTTGTGATCTGTAACGAACTAATTTATATTAATTTATTTGTGTACTATTTTATTATGTAATGATTGTTATGATCATTCGTGATATGAAGAATTCGTTTTATAAAATCGTCTACAAACTGTATAAAAAAAGTACAAAAGGATGTTTATTTTGTAAAACATTTTTTATAATTATTATTATTGTGTTTTGTATATAAATTGTGAATGTGTGTAATATAGTATGGATAAATATAGTATGTTAGAGTTTCATTTCATCCTTAAAGTATCTTGATTAACTTTTTAATATTAAATTTAATGAAAAATTTAACTGGTATTCCTGAAAAATGGACTAAAAGATAAACCAATGACTTTTTTTATTCATAATATCATCAATGTAAGTTAATCTAATTATTTTCCTTTATTTACATGAACTATTTATTAGTCTTTCTATACCTTAATAAGACGACACTGCTTAATCAAACTAAAATTTATGAATAAAAAATTGTAACTACTGAGTGCAAATATTTAAAAGAAATTAATCTTATACAACTTATTCTAGAATAGTTGGTGAGAATGGAGTGGGTTTCTAGCACATATATCTATAAAAAGAAAGTTTTAGTGTATAATGTTATTTTAAAGGGACGTGTATGAGTGGGGATTGTATTATGTTTTTGATGAACACAATTTTTTTTTGTCATGTAATGGAAATTGTCCTTTTGATTCCCCGTGGTGTATCAAAATTGTCATCTTTCTTTTTTATTCTATAATAATTAGGTCAAAAGCAGAAAACAAAGATACTTATAGTCTTGAGGGCTGGCTAACGAGTGCAATGTACTGAAAGGATGTTGGGTTGTTAATTCATTTCAACACTTTATCTGATAAGCCAACTTTATGTTGTTCCTGAGTATTTAGATTTGGTCTGCAACATGCACTTAGGTACTCACAAAACATCCAAACATAGCCTCAAATTAATAATGCAATTTGATTACGACATAAAGGTAAGACACTACGTGATTATGTTGCACGATAATTATTCACATAATAGAAAATATATGATCTTAAACAAATAACTTCTTCTCTTCTAGACCTGACGGTTTCTCGATCTTTCAATTTGGGTTTGAGTACATTGTTCATTGATTTGGGTTTGAGATTAGATGTAAGCTATAGACTCTCATTGGCTGGACTGAATCAACTGGAACTCTCGATCTTTTTTTCTCAATATCAACTCTCGGGTAAGAGTGTAGGCCCCCGATGATAAAGTTAGAATCAATTTTAGTTAATTACTAGATAAAATTCACTCTACTTACCTCTTAGGTTGATCACTTATTATAGTATTCTCTTATTGGGCTTTAGATCCAATTGAGTTTTTACTCTTCGTACCTTATATTTATTAAACATATTACACGTACTTGAGCCTATTTAATGGATTTTACTATAGTATTTTACTATTTAATTATTTATTATTTTTACTTAGTTTTCAGTGTTATTGTTATCCTTTCAACCTTTTGGTCATTTTGGCCTATACATTACAATATATAATATCATGATCAAATTTAGTTTATGCTTCTGAGAAAAAGAAAACAATCAAATGATTATATAGCTATTTATATCATTAACTATGAATTCAGATTATATAAATTGACGTAATTATTATTTTATACCAATTGATTTTGTTTAAGAATCATTAAATGGGCAGTCCATTCACATATTGTGTCTATCTGGAATGACTTTTTTATCATTTTTATATTATTAATTTTCTTATTTGTAGGGTGTATTTATTTCACTTTGTGATTTGAGTAAATTTTGTTATTTTTTATTATTGGTCATTAATTTTGATTGTCCACGAAATTATTAATTGATATCAAGAGAATCATTGACAGAGATATTATGAAAATTATTGATCGATATCTATCAAGCATAAATCATATTGAATTGTAAAGGGTGTCGCGATAATTCTCCATTAATAAGTAATATCACTGAAGATATTTGAAACTATTTAATAATAAATTATTTGTTAATATGATATCAAATTTATCTTTAAAATTTGATAGATTTATCTACTCACAATTGTAGCGTTCTCAAATAAACCATGAAAATGTAGACTTAGATATGAAATACAAGACTTATAAATTTTCAATCCTTTATTTCTTTTTTATCAAAAAGCATATTGATTAACAGAAAGATGACAAGGGTAGCATATGATGACGTGTGTATTGAGAGTGTGGAGGAATAATAGGTTGTGAGTGGCGAACCCAAAACATTATTCAAACCAGAAATGGTAAGGCAACAGAAGAGACAAAAGAAAAGATGAGGTGAGAATTTGGAAAATATGCGGTTTTGTTGGAATACAGGTTCTTCCCATTTTAAACAGGTACATTGTAATCAATCAAATTTAGTCTTATGAACTCCGGTGTTGAGAAAAAGGATAAGGAGTTGTTGTGCTCCTTGTGTCGTGGTTGTGGAATGTATACATGAAAGACAAAATGGCCTCAAAACTCAACGACTGAATAATAATATGCAATAGGCTGCTATACTTTCCAAGAGCATTTCAGGGCATCTCCACTCCACATAATTCCAAAACTCTAAACTTAAATATTACAATTTATAACATATTTTCACACTAAAAAAAAAAACCACTATCATCTACGGATTTTTATCCACAAACTTTAATCCATAAGTAAATTTAGTATTACCTACGAATATTAGTTACGAACAACATTGTATACGGATATTACTTATAAATCTAAATCCGTAGGTAAATTCAGCATTACTTACCAATTATTATCCACGGATTTTATTACCTCCGAGTTTTTACCCACAAATCTCTATTACATACCAATTATTATCCACTAATCTTTATTACCTACAAACTATTATATACATAATATTAAAAATATTATTATAATATAATTAATTATAAAATCATAAATAATATTCATATATAATAATAATAATAATAATCATAACTAATAAGTATAACATATTAATAATATTATAAAATTAATAATATTAATATCATAATATAATTAGTATTATATTAATAATATGAATAATAATAATAACAATAATAATATTTAATAATAATAATAATATTTAATAATCTTAATAATATTTAATAATGTTAATCTTTTTTATATTATTAATTATATTAATATTGATAATCTTACTAATAAGTATAATAGTAATCATGACTACAAGATTTGACTGATATAATGATTAAAGCTTTTTTTTGGACATTACTCAATGTAGTTGGGTTTGAGTTTCACCTGCTGCATGGGTGATCCGTAGATAATATTGATTTACCTACCGTTACTTACAAAATTCTTCCGTAGATAAGTTGAATTTTTTGTAGTGTCATTCAAATATAATTGTGTCTTAAATAAATTTTTAAATCATAAACATGAAGAATTATTTTTTATGATAAAACTTGCATTTTTCTTATATCAAAGTATATTTAAAGAAAATATAATATTTCATTAAACTTTTTTGTAAGAAAAATTTAAAACTAATAAAGCAGGATAAAGTTTAAAAATAATAAATGCGATCTCATAATATAATTTTTTATTAGAGATGTTCTCGCAACGTGTTATGTTATAAACATTTTCATTTTTTTTTTATTTTTCTAATCGAGAAAATGAGTCAAGACGACGTTGGGTTTTGTCAAAGTGTTTTTACACCTTTAGAAAAGAAATTATTGGACTTAAAAAATGCAAAACAGAAATAATCAATTATATTAATTGCATGATCAAATTGTATTTAATTTTTTTAATGTTACATTTTTTAAAAGCCTAGCCTTAATAATAAAAACTTGCCATATTTGACAGTTTTAATTACCGACTAAAAACAGCAAGAAATGTTCAATTAACATCACGTACTTATTTCAAGGCAGAAAACAACATTTTCCTCTTTAGTCGTATGGAAAATTAAAAGTGTGGGCTCAATTCCCTATCTAGCACCATTTACATCTTTATTTCTCTATCTAGCACTCTTTTGTTTTTATTTCCCTAGCACCCTTTTGTTTTTATTTTCCTATCTAGCACTCTTTTATTTTTTATTTCCCTATCTAGCATTATTTTAAAAATAAATAAATAAATAATAAATTATTATTTTTTTTAATAATTTTAATTTTGAATGCATTAAAAAATAAATATTTTTAATGTTTAAAATAATTAGAAATATAATTAATGAATAAATAAATGAGTTTTTACAAAATAAAAATAAAAAAGTAATAAATTAAAAATGTTTAGTTTAATTTTTTTTTAAATGAAGAAAATAAAAAATTAAACTATACAACAACATAAAATTTGAATATTTTTATTATTATTGATGATATAATCATGTTAATTTCAAGTAAAAAATACAGGACATAATTATAAAAAAAACCAAAGTCAATTAGTATTAATTAATAGTGAACACATAAATAATATTGAAGTGTCTACCCTAAATGCAAAAGTCTAAAAAAAAACTAATGCAAATGCTACACTTAATGCTACACTGAATGCATTAAAAAATAAATATTTTTAATGTTTAAAATAATTAGAAATATAATTAATGAATAAATAAATGAGTTTTTACAAAATAAAAATAAAAAAAGTAATAAATTAAAAATGTTTAGTTTAAAATTATTATTTTTTAAATGAAGAAAATAAAAAATTAAACTTTACAACAACATAAAAGTTGAATCTATAAACATAAATTACTATTTATTTTGATTATTATTGATGATGTAATCATGTTAATTTCAACTAAAAAATACAGGACATATTTATAAAAAAACCAAAGTCAATTAGTATTAATTAATAGTGGACACATAAATAATATTGAAGTGTTTACCTAAATGCAAAATTCTAAAAAAAACTAATACAAATGTTACACTTAATGCTTAAAAATGAGAAGAAAAAAATGCAAAAATAAATAAGTCTAGAAAATAAAAACAACAACAATAAAATAAGTGTAACATTTGGAAAAAAAAATAATTTTAAACTAAATATTTTTAATTTATTACTTTTTTATTTTTATTTTGTAAAAACTCATTTATTTATTCATTAATTATATTTCTAATTATTTTAAACATTAAAAATATTTATTTTTTAATGCATTCAAAATTAAAATTATTAAAATAATAATAATTTTTTATTTATTTATTTATTTTTAAAATGGTGCTAGATAGGGAAATAAAAAATAAAAGAGTGCTAGATAGGGAAATAAAAACAAAAGGGTGCTAGATAGGGAAATAAAAACAAAAGGGTGCTAGATAGAGAAATAAAGATGTAAATAGTGGGGAATTGAGCCTAAAAGTGTGCGTTTCACATCTTTTTTATTTTCATTTTGTCTCTATCCATTCTTCAAAATATATTCTTTTTTCCATCCTTTTTTTCTCTTCTATCTCTGAAATCATATTTATCATAGAAGTTCTTATTATTGAAGATAAGAATGCAAATAAGAGTGATTAAACTAAATTAATTGACTTCTGGAATCATATTTATCAAAGAATTTATCATAATACGAATGATTGAAGATAAGAATGCAAATAAGAATGATTAAACTAAATTAATTGACTTGGTAAGATAAGATGTTATTGTTCTTTGATGAGCAATGTGATCTATTCATTATTATTTGGATAATTTACGCTATAAAAAATTTATTAACTAAAAATCAATTTTAGAAATAAAAAATAATTATTTACTATATTAATTAAATTAAATTAAATGTTATTAATAAAATTTATAAACTAGTTTCTAAATTGGTATACACAAGTAACTATCAAGTTTTAGCTACTAACCATTTGAGCACACAAAACTATTGTGTAACTAAATTGAAGAAAATATACATATATGTATTTTTTACAAAAAATTGTTATTACCTATCCATAATTATCTACAAAATTTGTAGGTAAATTTGGACGTACCTACTGATTATTATTCATAAATAAAAATACTAATACGATATCATCTACAGATTTTTATATACGAATATATCTGTAGGTAATTATATATCTATTAAAATCTGTTGATAATTATGTATGAATTAAAATCCATAAATAATTATATAGATAAATCCATAAATAATTTAGCTAAACATTCAAATTCTTAACTAAAAATAATAAGATGAAAATTTTTATTTGTATTGGTGTACTAATCCACTCAAAGATTTCTTTCATAATATAGATGAACCTTTGTTTGTGCTTTTCAATGTCGACCAAGTTTAAGTACGATATAGTAAGGTTTTCAAGGTAAACATAAAGAGCCTCCAATGAATGAAAATAATAATAGATATGTTTTCATCTGAGTATTAGCAGAATAGGAAAAGTTGTAGCTAATAATGGCATCAGGAACAAGTATAAGAATGGAATTAAGAAGGAATGTCCGTAGCTGTAGCCATTAAAGGTGAAAATTGTGCGCAACAACACTTCTTATATGTTTTTGTTCTCCACGAACCTTAACTACTGATCATGCCAACCCAACCGTGGTTTTCTACTGGCCGGCAAAGAGAATCTTTGGGCTGCTGCATCTCTCAGCCTGTGCTGGTGGGTTTTGAGCAAGCAACATTAATATCACTATCATATATTTTTTGTTTAAAAAAATACTATCAAATAATTTTTTTTATTTAAAATTAATTATTACAAAAGGGAATTGTAGAGTGATGAGTCTAGACCTCACGCATAGTACGATAATCGAAATTTTATCCTTAATAATAGAAAATGTACAACTTTATTTATTTATTAGACTTAATTATCCATAATGGCTCAATAAATATGGAATCGGGTTATCTGAGTCCGACACATAATACGATAATCGGAATTTTATCTTTAATAACAGAAAACATACAATATCCTTTATTTATTAGACTTAATCATCCATAATGGCTCAATGAAGACAAAATCGGATTAAGTTATGTGAAATGTGTCAATATATGTAAGAATGAACGTTAATAAGAGGATCTATCTTTTACATATTGGTATATAGTACACTTATCTTATTCCACTGATTGATTGAGTTTCTAATGTTAGGATATTCCTATATTTATCTAAAAAATAATATTCAATTATATAACAATTTATGATTTGTCGATAATGTATAATTAATTTTTTTTTTCACATTTTGAATATATTCTAACAAAATTTTAACAAGTTTTCTGATTGATATTTGAAATTTTGGGTTTTCAAAATTTGTATGAATTGCATTCCTATTATTTCATGGAGAGAAATTTTTTGAGTTTATTTCTGGTAAACTTTTATTTTTAGAAAATATATTTTATCTGGTTTAATTTTTTAAATTAAAAAATTATTACAATTTTTTAAACATTGAAATGATTAAAAGTCATTATTAATGATTAACAAGTCGAAAATCATAAATATTGAATTTCGTTTAGCGTTTAAATATGCCTATTACTCTTTAAAATATGCTCGGTTTATTGATACATTGCTATTATATAAAACATTATTTAAATTATATAATTAATGATTTATTTTAGTTTCTTCTTACTTAATAATGAGAAAATGTATAAAAAAAGCAATCAAATCTAAGTTAAAAAAATAGGTTATACTTAAATTATATACATTCTTATATAATTTCAAATTATTATAAATAATAAATTATGATAATAATTAAATAGAAAATAATTTTTAATTAGATATAGGGTACAAACTTTTACACCACAAATTCATTGCATAGTCTTTAAAACTCTTTAAAGTTTTATTCAAAGTTAGATTCCACTAAAGAAACGTACTTATGATAAATGAAAGCGTGTTCTACTACAAACCGAGTGCCAACAACCAATGACTGCTTCTTCCTGTTCCTGCACCTCCATACGTGTGTTACCCCATAAATTTTTGTGGTAAAAAAAGTAAAGTAAAAAAATTAAAGTATAATTTATATTACGGATTACATGATTTGAAACTCTTTTTCCATATGCATGATTAGTTTTAAGATTACATAGTTCGAAATTTTTTTTTAATTTGTTTTGTGATTAGTTTTCAATTACATAATTCATAAATTTTTTTAATATGAGATTAACTTTTGAATTATGTAATCTGAAATATATCCAAACGTTATGTAATTTAAGATGTCATTTTTAAAAAAATATATATTATAGAATACATAATCCAGAACTTATTTCTGGATCTAAGATTAGTTTTGAAATTCTGTAATTCGAAATAATTTTTTTTTAAAAACTGCTTCCAGATTTTATAAATTTGGATAACACTTTCCGATTTAAAAATATTTTTCTGAACTATATATTGAGTGATATAAAAGGATAAAAAAATATTTTTCACATTGGCAAAAAGTAGTCTAACCCAATTGACTACAACTTGATCCATTTTTAAATTAAAGCCCACTACTAAAAAAATAGACTATTTTTAAATCATCCGTAAGGCCCATTAATTATGCTATTATAGGCCGAGGAATTTTTGCAATATGAGCTTCTGACGTTGATTAGTATGCTACATTTGCACCATTTATATTCCAATAGGAAGATATAATTGTACTGTAATAAACATAAATATGTAATCATTTTTTAATTTTTTATCTTTTCAAAATCATATGTTTGTAAGAAAATATAAAATAAATAAATTATTTTTTTCAATTCAAATTATTTTTTGTATGAATGATTTTATAAAAATTCTCTTATTTAAATATTTACTTTTATATAAACTAATTTTAATTTATAAAAAAATTTGAAAAAAAATAAAAAAAATTG